>NC_046365.1:27086205-27215666 GCF_011125445.2 Fundulus heteroclitus | reverse complement strand
TCTTTTATTTTTATTTCTGTCCATTTCAATCCTCCACAGACTTGTGCTCACTCATGTGTTTTGCCCTAACTAAGAAATTTGAAGTTTATCTTTTCTAATTTTTTTAGCCCTTATGCAGAAGTAACTTGTTTTGCCGTGGTTTCGAACGTGGTATCAAGTATTTTTCTTGGTATCAGTATCGAGTTTGAAACTTTCGCATCGGGACAACCCTAGCAGTTAGGTGTACAAACATGCATGAGGATGTCCGGGACAATGTTAGAAAATCTTTCGACGTTAGCTTTAAACACCTGTTGAACAGGAAGGATTCACTTTTAAAAAAACAGCTACCTTGTGTTTAAATCAAAGTGAAAGTGAAACAAAATGAACTCGTACACCTCTGAGGGCTGGGTGTGTCCTGTTAGTGTGCCATAAACATGAAATGTTTTCCAAGGAAATATTTCCGACTCACCTGTTTTTTTCAAGTTCATTATGTGTTGACCTGCAAGAAGTACAGAAAACAGGAGCAGTCAGTAAATGCAACTGGAGAGTTTTACACAAACAAAAATGCAGAACTTATACTTTCTACAAATTAGAAGCAGTTAAGCCACTCCTGAACATAATCTTAAGACCAAGGAAGAGACTTCAAGGAAGGAAGGAAGGGATAAAGTATTCACATTCTGCGCTGGTAGATTATAACAAGGTTTAAAGCAAAAAGAAAAAGAAAGGAACAAGCGATGAAACAAATGGGACAGGTTGTAATATATTGTTTATTGCAATATATCGCTTGAACTCGGACTTTTGACGGCTCATCAAAGGTTTAAGACCACGGCCCTGAAAAAAGTCAAAAGATTTTGAATAAATCTGGCTTTTTAAATGGCGTTTTCTGTCAGGCATTCACAATGTCGTAGCTCGCTGATGGCAAAGTCAAAGAAGCCTTTCCGTCTTTGAAGATGGGAGGACAGTAGAGCTGCAGAGGGAAGGCCCACCACTGCACAGGCTCGACGCAGCAATACGGTTATTATTATGGTCCTCACTTCTTCTTTTTTTGGGGGGGGTAAGGGGTTAGGTTTAGGGCTAAGGTGTCAATTAAGTCTAGATTTACGTTAGGGTTAGGTATGTAGTGGTAATGGTCAGGGTCAGGCCACAGAAAGGGTTGAAAAATGAATGGAAGTCAACTCATGGTCCTTAGTAAGTATTTAAAACAAGAATGAGTGAGTGAGTGAGTGAGTGAGTGAGTGAGTGAGTGAGTGAGTGAGTGAGTGAGTGAGTGAGTGAGTGAGTGAGTGAGTGAGTGAGTGAGTGAGTGAGTGAGTGAGTGAGTGAGTGAGTGAGTGAGTGAGTGAGTGAGTGAGTGAGTGAGTGAGTGAGTGAAGGTAGAATTTTCGCTCTCTGCCGTTTGGATGGAAACAAACAATAACGCAAGAACAGAAGAAATATTTTCCCGTGAAAAAAAATACATAAATATCCCAGAGGACGTTTTTGACTGTTTGTCACATAACAGCTACGGTCAACTGCAGAGCTGTAAAGACACGGTTGTCCGCCTGACCGTACGGGCCGGACACGAGAAGCAACCGAGAGGCTGATGGGGACTCTGGAGGAGCTGCAGAGATCCCCTTCAACAAATCTGGTCTGTATGGAAGCGCGTCAAGAAGAAAGCGATCTAAAAGTTTTCCACAAGCCACCTAAGGGACGAGTAAACATATGTAAGAAGGTGCTCTGACTATAACCGCTTAGAAGTAAAACCCTACACGTGACAGAAAACTATCACTACTGTGAAACATGGCGGTGGGAGCCTCACGCTTTGGGGACGCGTTCCCTCAGCATGGACCGGGAAGCCGGTCAGAGTTCTTGGGGGAAGGTTGAAAAAATTCGGACCGATCCTGGAACAAAACCTGTTGGAGGCTAGAAAAGATCTGAAACGTGGGCAGATGCTGACGCGCTCACAGGAAAACGGCCCTACACCGACAGGCAGATCTGCTAAGAAACATACCTGAAGACCCTTGAACTTGTAACTGCAGCAAAAGGTGAAGTATTAACTCTAATGCACGCCGCTCTTCAGATCTTTGTCTGCAAAACGACTTTACAAAGCACTAACTGTTTCCTTGCACGTCGCATTAACACATCACGTATCACCCCCTTAAAAAAACGTCCATCGATGGTCGGGACCGTGACGTCACAAGTGTGTGAAAGCAATGAAACGGCATGTTTTCAGACGTGTTGAGTTCCCCGGTCTTCTCCTTCCAAACAGAAAAAAAAAAAACCTCTTTAAGAGCACGACAGAGCGAAAGCAAAAGCAAAATACATCATCCGCAGATAAGCCGGTAGGAGCTGTTTACCTGAAACTCTCTGAGAGCCCGGAGCAAGTCACACGCCATCACTAAAGGTTTTCACTTTACACCGTCGATATCTCTGCGGTCACCGCTGAAACTCTCTACTCTACGACACACGTTCAAATCAGAGTCAGGTAAAAGCTCGCCGGGGGGGGCATTCAGAGAGTGCGGGGCCCACAGACGGGGAGATCCATCGCCCCGATAATCGTGTTCGGAAAGGCAGCAGATCGCCGGATGTGTGTATCTGTGAGTCCGATTAAGTGTTTGGCCAACAGGAGACGGACGCATGCATAATTTTCGTCATGTGCGTCAGTAGCTGTCACAGTGCCTGCACTGCATCTGGGTTGCTAAGTAACCCACGTCCCCCCTTTTTCGCAGGACAATTGAAACCCCTGCCCCTTTGCCCAAAACTGTTGCAGCTGATCGTTGCTCTTTAGGAACGAGGAACGCTGCGTTCAGGGGACCTGAAAAAAAAAAACGTGGAAGCAGCGACGGCACGTCAAGCAGAGGAGCTGGCGTGGTGAAAACACATTACTAATAGGAAGCTGGTGTGGGAAATAACTTTAGCGTTGTTATCCGCTATAAAAAGCGTGCCCCGTGCCACAAACCAGTCCTGGTACGAAGCCTAAAAACCGTCGGCCATCCGTCCCCACGGCTACGGCTCATCTCAGAGCTGTAACTTAAAGGAAATCGGTCAAGATTTCATTTTCCTGCGTCCTTTACTGGCATGTGTGGCTCTCCAGCGCGCAGAGATTATAAAAGTGGCTCAAGGCCAGACATAGCAGCATCAGGCGTCCTCCTGCGGTCTGGTAAGTGTACGTGTGTGCGTGCATGTATGCATGTATGCACGCCCATAGAGTGGGTCAGCGAGATAAAGCGTCCCTGCTATATACGGCAGGCGAGAGAGGGCAGAGTCAGATAAGCCTGGGGGCCTTAAGCCGCAGCCCGCCGCTGAGGGGGCAGCTGCAAACTGGAGGGAGCCAACCACGGGGAAACCAAGTGCGCGTGATGATATTTTTTATTTTATTTTACATTTTATAAAAGCGTTGGCTATCATCAGGTCGTCGGTGAAACCAAAACACATCCCGCGCTATTTATACACAACAGGGCTGCGGTGAGTCAGGTCGGGCACAAAGGATGTTTTAAATGTCCTTCTGTTGACGTGTGCAGGGCGTGGGAGAGATCTATCAAGTTTTAAAAAGCCATCTACACGAAGGTCGGGAAAGGAGGTTTTTTTTTTTTCTTTCCCCAGAGCGGGACGCCACACCTCCACGAGGTGAGCGGGTTTGCCCGCTCTTGCCAGTCCACAGTCATGAAATGATGGCTCAGTGGTGGAGAAAAATCCCGGTTCAGCTCAACGCGACGAAACGAAACGCTTGGCGCTGCTGCAGCTTGAACGCGGCGAAAAGCACGTGTGGGGTGGGGGGGGTGGGGTTATAAAGTGAGCCACGGCCATGAAATGGCGTTAGACGGCAAGCGTGCTGAATTATATAGTGACTCGTGAGAATGTTTCCGGAGAATATTCTCCCCAACGCCGTCAAATCTAGGGCATCCGTCTCTTTGAGGAACACAATTTCAGAAAATTCCTTTCTTTCAGTCAGATACAGATCTAAAAGGCCTCACTTCACGCAATCCCCAGATCTAAATTCACTATGAATATATATATATATATATATATATATATATATATATATATATATATATATATAAACACGCTTTTCAAAGCAACTTATCACGAGTGCCGTAAATACGGCCGCAGACGTTTGAGTTGATCTGATGGTGACTGTTGCCATGCGGGGAGAGGCAACGTTCAGTCCATGCAGTGAGTAATGTGCGGCTCCTGTTTGTGGCCCAGTCTCACATTAATATTAAAAGGCTTATATGGAGCGATTGGAGGGAAGCTTATGTTTGGATGTGTGACTCTCAATGGGCTCAGCGATGTATGCGTGTGAGCAGCAGGGGAAGACGTAATGCCAGCAGTGGGGGGGTTCTGCGGGTCGACAGCGAAGATCCTACCTGTTTTTAGCAACCGACTACAGGTTCACCTCTTGTACTGAAGGGGGAGGCGTCTGTTATGAATAGGCATGAGCTGGCCGTCGCCATCGAAGTTTTAAAAAGTTTCCGTTTCTGTCGCGCCACTCTTTCCAGACCTCTCAGTGAGATGCCACAGAAAGTGTCAGAGGAAGCATAATTTTCTCTGGCTGTGTGGAACATCCTGGGCACCGACCCACTACCCCCCCCCCCCCCTCCCTGCACCGTGTGTCTGTGGTGGACAGGCAAACTAACAGCTAACGTTAGCTTGTCATAAATGTGCTCACCAATCAAGATTAGAACAGAAAAAAAAGGGGATCGTATTCTGCTCAATAGCTGCTTGATAGCTGAGGCATAACTGTAATGCTTTTGTGTAAACTTGTGAATTTAAATTAAAATTAAAAAGATGATAAAGTAATGTTTGGGATGATTGCTTGAACTGTGATGTTATTTAGCAGCGATTAGAATATTTATTGCTTTATTGGTTGAAACAATAGCAAGCAAGATCTTTTTTTTTTTTTTTTTTTTTTTTTTATACATTTTTGTTTAACAGGTTTGCAAAGGTGAATCAGTCAGGGCGTTATCTGGCTGATGTTGATCTACGGTCTCCTTCGACGTCTGACCTGCCAGTTCAGATTTTTTTCACTTTTCAAGCACGACAGAAGAGAAGAAATGTTCGGCAGGTTTGATAAAGGCGGCTGAAAATGAAGAAGCTAAGAGATTAGCCCCATTTATGTAACTAAACGTATGACTGACTTCCATCTGACTTTGATCAACACTAGACAGGTTATCAGTGTTTGTGTGTTGTACTGGTTTCTCAGTATTTGATATTCTGGTCTGGGGAAAAAATTGTCCATTTTGACCGTTGCTCTACTGGTTGGCGCAAACGCTGTGAAAATTCAAACTGCAGTTTGAATTATTTTTCGATGAGATGCCCAGGAAAAGGTCTGGAGCGACTGGGGGGGTTCCTCGGACTGAATGGGACGCAGATTAGCATGGAGCTCCCTGACCAGTACCTGCTGCTGTGCACTGCAAGTCAGCTGGCTGCAAGAAAGAGACCCTTGCTTAGCATGAGCAGAGAAATTTCCCCAAAAAGCCATAAGGTCCTGCCATGGAAAATAAAACTATGTTCAATCAACTGTGCAGCTAATAAGCTAGCTAGCAGCATGTCTGCTCAGCATGACAGGTGAATGGCTGCCCAAGCAGGATGCCTGAAAAACCTGGTAGTATTAAACTGGAGGTATGCTATACTCCCAGTGTTGCTCAATAAAGCGCAGAATAGCAAAAAATGCATGATATTATTTGTAATTTACTTTACATATTATTGCGATTTATGAAACTAAACGTGAGACCTTCCGGCCGGTCCCCTCTTTAGAAGTGGTGACTAGATAGGCAAATGGCAGCCTGGTCATCTTTAAGGCGAAAGAGAAAGTAAGAGCGTTGTTGCTGCGTAGTTAAGGCGGACCAGCATTAACATGTAAGGTAAAAAAAAATCCAAATAAATAAATAAAAATAAAAACAAGTAAACAAAAACTAAACTCCTTTTCAAATCTAGGGCCAAACGTTTTGAAACGATCACACGTAAAGTTGCACTGCCACCGCTGCCTCTGGCCTCCGTCAGATCGAGACTTCTAACCTGGATCAGGAAGTCCGTTTGACAGATCAGCTGATGAAACGCTGCTTGCTTCACAGACGCCTTTCCTGCGTCTTCCTGGCCTCGACGGTGAGGTTTATGTTGAGGCGCAGCATTTACCAATCAAGTTATGCCTCTCCAAAATAAATAAATAAGTAAAGCGATTATTAGAACAGCGTGTCCATGATTCGCCGATAGCTCCGGGTTTCATGCCGTCCCTCTGCAGCCACCTCACCCCGATATTCCAGGTGTTAAAGGGCAGCTATCATTAGACATTAATCTGTATTTATTAAGCGTCGTGGCGCGATTCCCAAGAACAAAGCGGCACAGCTGACAGAGAGAGAGAAAGAAAAAGAGAGAGAGAGAGAGAGAGAGCACATTCTTACCTGTTGTGGTTACTGCTGAACTTTTTATTTCGGAATTTCCTCTGTCTCTGGTGGTTTGTGCTCTGGCTTGAAGGGAAGGTCGAAGCGTATCCATGTTCGCACTCTGAGGACAGAAACGTCAACGGTTATAACGGAAAACACGGGCAGAAACTTTTTTTTTTTTTTTGGTCCCCTTCCCTCTCCCGGTGACTTTTATTTAATTATTATTTTTTTTTTTTAGAGAATATGAAGACAACGTCACCTCTTTCTCTTCTCTCTATATACTCAGCCGCCTCCAATAACCGCTGGATGTTTATAAGCTGGACAGCAGTCATTCTTCCCTTGAGGCGGTGTGCCGGGTTAACGTTGTCCTGCTCAGCGGTAGATGCTAGCTTCGCGAACGACGGCAGGGATTCACGCCCGGGTCGCTTTTTTTTTTATTTAAGGAAGACTACCACATCCGCGTGACCTGGGTGAAGACGACGTCCTATTATCGTACATGGAGCCTTTTTACTAACTCCAAAATAACTGATAGAACAAACAGTCCAATCTTCCCGAGCTAGCAAGCTACTATTAAAAGCTAGTAGTTTTTAAGTCTTCTTCTTCTTCTTTAGAAAACGTCAGTGCCCGTGTATAAAAAAGAGACAGGGTATCATTGTTTTTTTTTTTTTTTTCTTTACAAAAAGAGATACAAACAATTAAAAAAAAATATCTCCAAGGCAGCCAGAACCCTGCAAGCCTCTGCTGCTATACTGCTCGTTTCCTCTCCTCTCCTGTTTGTTTACCTAGCTGCTCAGCTGGGAGGCGGGAACCAAGGAGGGGGTTTGGGGAAGAGAGGCTGGTTCAATCGCGGTGCATTATGGGAAACTGAGTATGTCAGTGAATTTACTTGAAGCTACTCTTAGAAGTTACAAGTCTGTCTTTTCTTTGTGTGCACAATCATCGCATTTAAACAGACTTTTTCACATTTAGAAAAAAAAAAACACGTCATTGTGAGATTTTAAAAAATATATTTATATTTTATCCTGCTTTTCGTAAATCACCATTTCACCAAGATAAAACTCTGTAAAAGCAAGATTTGTAGGAGGACGAACGGCCAAAGGGGTTACAATCCAATAAATGATAAGATGCTAAATATATACACTTATATGATCATTTGAATAAAAGTGAAGACAAATACTATGGCACATGGACATAAATTTAGCTCTAATAATTTAAAAGTGTCACTAACATATCCATGGACTTATAATAAATGGAAAATGCAGTAGATAAAGTTGGAATCTTAAATTTATTTCTGAGTCTCATAGTCCTTTGCAACAACACCTCAATAATTAACGAGGGGGAGGAGGTTGTTATTTATTCATTTGTTTGTACATTTATTTTCACATTTCCTCTTTGATTTAAACAATTGAATAACATAATTATTTATAATTATTTTTGTACTATTTATTGGATTGTGGCCCTGTGGCTCTACAGTTTTGCACAAGGTTTATTTTTGAAAGGCTAATTTATATCGTATCTATCTGAATAATACTTTACAACAAAATAGCAAATCAAAGAGAAAACCCCATCGTGGCATGTCATTCATTCTATTAGTAACAAACTATATCAAAATAATTTTTGAAGAAACCTGTCTGATAGCGTAGGTTATGAATGAGGAACGGGGAGGGGAAAAAAAAGAAAAAAAAAAAGAACTAAAAGTCCCAGACTTCACCGGGGTGGTGGGAGTGTATTTGTCGACTGAAGCCAGGCCCAGCAACACATGACGTCAGAGACGAGCAGAAGCCCGATTGGCAGACGACTTTGACGGACGCGGAGGGTTTAACCCGCAGCTGACCAACTGCAGAGGAGGTTTGCGCCATGTGGAAAGCAGTGCGGCACGCCTCCAAGTAGCAGGAAGCAAACAATTGTGAGGAGAAGCTGCTTCCAGCGATCTGACGAAAATTCCCACGTTGCATGTGAAAAAGTGCCTTCTCATGCGCGCATTGTTGCACGTTATCGACATGTCAGCGCTAAACGCAAAGCGACCCTTGTCAGACTCGCGTAAAAATGAAAAGGCATAGCATTTAGCTCCATCATGCCTGATTAAAAGGACGCGATATGCTTCTGATAGTATGAAAAATCTGTTGCTCAAACTGTATTTATTTAATGATTTGACATTAAATTACTACCCCAAAGGCCAGAGCCGCGATGCATTTAGAGATCTGCCATCTGCGGAAAGTCTGACAACTCGTTTATAGTTGGATTATAAAATAGGATCTAGCACATCTAACAGAATTATAATTATATGTCCAACACAATTCAATTGCATCCGCTGCGTATTTATTTATAAAATACTCTGATTTTCTGCCACAGAGTCTGCGGGGGCACAATGACATCATCCTAAACTGAACCGGAGGACGCCGCAATGTGATCAGATTTTATTAGAACATTCATATACACAGCTAATCATCATCAGGCCTATGTTGTGCCACTTTGACCGTGCTGCGGCGAAAATTACAGATCCTTGTTATTGAGAGTTGTGGAGGCACACACAGCGACGATACGTGCCGCAGAGGAAAAAAACCCGTGCGGATAACAGTCTAAAAATGAATCAAAGCTCGCATTCCCCCCCTCTCTCCTCATATCCAAAATGCAATGAATCGCGTCCATTGCTCTTGCAAATCTGTCACAGGCTGTGCTTTTTTTGCAGACAGTGGTGCACAGTTGCATGAACTCGGCCCTTTGTTGTCTGAGACTGTTTGGCAACGAAGTCTTCTCTTTTCTGTTTCTTTCTGAAATTCAGAGGAAAAGAAAGAAAGAAAAAAACCGTAAAGGGATCAAACGCAGCACAGATCAACTCACTTCCGTCCTTGCGCTCGGCGCTTTCAAGAAACCTTGCAGCCTCCAGCAGGACCTGGACGTTTTTCAGGAAAGTGATCTGCTCCATGTGGGAGTCTTTGGAGTTGAAGACGTCACTGAAAGCGCAGCTGGACATGTCGAGATCTTGCTGATCCAGGAGAGAGGCTTCTGAATCAAAGAAGAACTCGTTGCTCTTCAAACTTCGTCTTTGCCTCTCAGTTTTGGCCATTTTTTTTTCCTTTCCTCTTTCTAATTCCTCTCTGGAGTTTCAGCGCTTTCTAACGACGCGCAGAGCGCAGGAAGCAGTGCGGCAGCAGGAAGCAGTTGGCGTTGCTAGAAGGTTTCGCGTTTCTTTCTTTCTTTCTTTCTTTCTTTTTTTGATGAATGCAGGGTGTTTAATGTGGCCAATGTCAGTGGATGCTGGTGCATGGGAAAGAACGGGAGGGCGGCCCTTCAGTCTGAGGAGTCTGCATGGTCCCTGTGCCCGCCTCCGCATAGATGACATCTGTGCTTTTTTTTTTTTTTTTTGTGATTTCTCTGCATTTTTACCGGATAAATAATCCGAGCATGAAACCAATCTTGATTTTATTAGGAGTAAACACTTGGAGAGCTGGTGTCAAATCATCAGTTACAGTGAAAGAGGTTTTAGATGTATTATTGATGTGCTACTACTGCATTACTAACACATCATTTGGTAGTTTTTTTTTGTAGTTTTTTTTATTGAATCTTTATTTATTGTCTCATTAAGTTCCAGGATCTCATTTACAAGAGAGATCTGTTTTGATAAAAGAAAAACACAACAACAACAAAGGTTACAAAAACAGTAACAATGCAAATAGTTAAAACATTCGACTCGGAGTGAATAACCTAAGAAAAAATTACTAGAACGAGTTTCTCTATTTTTCTTAAATAATTTTCAGTTGTCCCAAAGGAATCAATGTAGTTTCAGATCCTGTTGTGGAGGGGTCCAAGCTGACGGGGCAGAGTAAGAAAATCTTTTTTTTTTAAGAAGTCAGTTCAATTCGGTTTATTTATAGAGTGGCATTTTACAACACGTGCCATCTCAGGGAACTTTACAAGGTCAGTTCCATCAAATCATCCAGACAGATAGAAAACCCAGTCGCTTGGATCGTGTCATTGACTTTGCAGCAATCCCTCATACCGAGCACGCATGTGGCGACAGTGGAGAGGAAACCCTCAGAAGAACCAGGCTCAGCGTGGACAGCCGTCTGGCACTGCCAATTGGGGGTTTGAGAAGACAGAGCATGAACATAAAATAAGCACACAAGCACTGACTCAGTGTTATACTAACAGAGAACTACAGGAGATAACGTCATGAGAACAAAGTTTGCGGTTGGACCGTCTAAGTGACACGTAGGAGGATAAATGATATGGTAACTATTCAAGGATAGCTCTATGGATGAAAATGTAGCAATGCATGAGTCTATGGATTGATAATGATGGCCAGTTTAACCAAGAATATAAAGTACTGTGATGAACCAAAATGTAACAGGACCCAACTTATTCAGAGAGGTGGTGTGAACAACATTACAGTAATCTGTCAGAGGTAAAAAGATCATTAAGAGTAGATTTTTCCTGGAACTGAAAGAAAAACAGGATCTATTTCTGAAGAAAACCCCTCATTTGATCTCCAACCTCTTTACAACATGTTCAATATGTGATTGAAAAAGGAAAGTGGATGTTGAATTTCTTTGCCAAGGTACTTGTAAGTTGCAACACATTTTACTGGTACACCTGTCATTGTTTTTTTTTTTGTTTTTTTTATGGAAGGGAAATAACTTTTTCTAACAAACAGCTTGGCCTTGTCTAATTAGCATTTAGAAATAGTTCAGACAAGTCAAGTCAAGTGCAGACCGCAGAAGCTTAAGCACAACAGTGACAGCTTTTGCTTGGCTGTAAACCACAGTGTTATCAGCATGCAATGTATGCAAGCATCGGTAACATTTTTATTCCAACACTGTTTACATAAATAGAAAACAGAGTTAGACATAAAAGGAAACCCTGTAGCACACCTTTCATGATTTTTTTGTGAAGTTGTATTGTGACAACAGATCACTGTGTTGCACGCATTGTCCACAATTTGGCAGATAATTACAAAACCAAGATATAGCGTTATCTGATAAAAAAAAACAAACATCTGACAGGATTGACAGTTCAATGATAAGAGCGTCACAGTAGTTATTGGTAGATTTTGTGTTGCAAACGTGGAAAAACGTGCTCCGGTCAGAAGAGACAAAAAAAGACAACTTGGCCTACATGCAAAATGTTATCTGCAGGAAGATAATTAACACTACACAATATCCTCAACATCCAATCTCCGTAGTGAAGCACGGTGGTGGCAGCATTGTGCTGTAGAGCTGTTTTTTTTATAGGAAAGACTGGAAAGCTTCTCAGAGCTGATAGGAAAATGGATGTAGCTACATGCTATGCAATCCAGAAGGAAAACTTGTTAACAGCAGGAAATCTATTAAAAACTAGCGTTAGAAGCAAAATCCAGCAATATTCGAAACATAGTTTTAAGTACGGGGATAAACAGGCTGCATACTGTTAGGTAATATATGTATGTATGTATATGTTACAGGTCCCAAATATGGGACTGTAATAACAAATTTAAATATCCTGAAAGACAGGTGAAATGAAAGGAGATTTAGACACAGCAGCTTTCCATGTTTTCTCCCAAATTGGATCTGAGTTATTTATTCAGAATAAACCACAAAACACCTGTGCATCAACTGTCTCGCTCAAGCTCCAGTGTGGTGCACAACACACAAAGCACACAATACACAAATATACAATAGTAAATAGCAATGCATACATAACAATTCATACAAAACCACTTCTAACAAGCAGAGTGTCGGAGCTCAACATGCTATGTTACCTGAAAATGAACCAAGAGACGGCAGTTAACCGACTGCAGTACCGTTATTCCAGTTAAACCGTTATTTCAGTTAAACCGTTATTCTACTGGCTAACGGTTTACAGTAGCCTACCTCAGCTAACTGCCTCGATCAACGGCAAGCTTTCTATTTATACTCTTATTGTTAGATTATAAACAACACTACAATCAGTTATCAAACAGACATGTAAAGATGGACAGTTTACCCATTACTGACCTGAAAGACAGGTGAAATGAAAGGAGATTTAGACACAGCAGCTTTCCATGTTTTCTCCCAAATTGGATCTGAGAGCGAGCGGAGGTCCGTTCCCATAGCAACCGGAACGCAACTGCTTGTGCCATTCCTTAAAGCGACAGTGTAAATATATATATATATATATATATATATATATATATATATATATATGTACATAGAGATCATATTCATTTACTAATAAACATATGACCAATGTGGTCACCTGTTTTGGGTGCGCCACACGCTCCCCAACTTCAAAAGTGGCTCCTGACACTTGCTACTATCAGCAACTAAACCTAAGAATCACTAGTGAGAATCTCTGTGTGACTAAAGGTAAGTATGTGTGTGTTTGAGCATGTGTGTGTGCGCGTGCGTGTATGTATGTGTATCTGTCTGTTGCTCAACCCTGCAGGCCAGTCCCAGGTAAGTATGTAGGTGTGTGTGTGCATGTGTGTGAGTGTATGTATGCGGGCCAATCAGTACACCAGACACATATAAGGTATACTATGAATGGGAATAAGGTATGGAAGTGGTGTCTGGAAGTAACTGGGGTATGTATGCACTCCCCATGGTGGCATTGACGGCGTCCCATAGGCCCCTACTGTATTGCAACTGGCTGGGGGTTGGGAAGAGGGCTGTCCTAAGGAGCTGTACGTGAACATCTGGGCAGGCCTCCTTTCACGTGTTGACCTCCGCATCTGTAGTGGGCTGGACTGTTCATTGTTGGACTGTTCACTGACTGCTTCAGGGGTTACTGGCCTCTCCTGCATGGCATCTTCCTGTCCATCTACTGCAGGCATTGGATTGACGGGTAGGTATTCCTCTTGGAGTGCTCTATGTTCACTTTGTCTGCTTTCTACTACAGGCATGCTCTCTCTCCTTGGAAGTACACTGTCAGTCCACTGGTCTTCCCTTTCAGGCAGGATTTGCTCAGGTACATTGAGTCTCTGAGGGGAGATTACTGGAATGTAGGTCCTCTGGAATTCTTCCTGGAGAGGCTGGGTTTGGTTGTTCTCAGACTCCATTCTTGATGGTATCCTCAACCAGTATCGAGGCTCATCCTCATTGTCGGAGGAGTCACTACTCGGGCGCCACTCACTCTGTCTCTCTGTGTGGCGTGAAGAGCTGTTTCTTGCTCTCTGTCGTGGCTGGTCTGTTGATAGAGCAGGTAGGTGTCTCGGTGAGCCTCCTTCTCTGACAGGTGATCTCTGTGATGACTGGGGTAAATCCACAGGTAAGTCGTTGACCAAGTGAAGCAGGTTGCGGTGTAAAGTTCGTACTCGACCTCCACCTGTTTCTGGAGACACTTTATACACCGGCCCATCTGCGATCCTCTCCCTCACAACATGAACTGTGTCTTCCCAGTACGGCTTTAGCTTTCCAGGGCCCCCTCTTTCCCTCATGTTCCGCACCAAGACGCGGTCACCCTGCTCAAGGACAACACCCTTCAAATGTTGGTCGTAGTATCTCTTTCCCCGAGAGCTGGATTGTTGACTGTTCTCTGAGGCGAGTCTGTATGCTTCCTGCATCCGAGAGGCCCATTTCTCTGCATAGCCTCTTGGAGAAGTTGCTTCTTCTTCAGACAGCAAGCCAAAGATCATATCCACAGGCAGACGTGGGTGACGGCCATACATCAGGTAAAAGGGTGAAAATCCAGTTGCCTCGTGCCGGGTACAGTTATAAGCGTGGAGGATTTGGGGTAGGTGTTCTCTCCATCTTTCCTTTTCCTTCTCCTCCAGGGTCCTGAGCATCTGAAGCAGTGTGCGGTTAAATCTTTCTGCAGGATTTCCTTGGGGGTGGTAGGGAGTGGTCCTTGAGTGACCCACTCCACTCAACTGTTGCAGGGTCTTGAAAAGGTCATTCTCAAATTCCCTCCCTTGGTCATGATGTAGTTTCCATGGGTAGCCGAACCGTGGAATGAAATCATCGAAAAGTTTCTCTGCAGCTGCCTTCCCGGACTTGTTTCTGGTGGCATAGGCTTGGGCAAATCTGGTAAAGTGGTCTACAACAACCAGGATATACTCAAAGCCTCCCTTGCTAGGTTCTAGATGCAGGTAATCAATGGACACAAGTTCTAGGGGTGAGCTGGTGGTAATGCTCCCCATTGGTGCTCTGATGTGGGAGACCGGTTTCTTCTGCTTGATACAGGGACACTTCCTTGTCACATAAGCTTCAACATCCTGTTTCATGTAGGGCCAGTAAAACCGGTCTCTAGCGAGGTCCAGGACTCTTTCCATACCCATGTGACCCATGTCGTCATGGAGGTGTTTAAGGACCAAGGATCGGTACTGAGATGGCAGGACAAGTTGACTTCTCTGACTGGTTTCCCTGTACAGCAGACCATCCTTCAGCTGTAGTCTCCCCCACTCATGCAGTAGTTTCCTGGCCAGGCCACTTACTCCTCTTCTCATGTCACTCATCAGTATGTTGGTGTTCTCTTTCAGTCTGATGACTTGACTGATCACAGGATCATCTTGCTGAGATTTCATGAGTTCGGCATGGCTTATGGCAGGGAGCAATTCTGGTGACTGAGATGCTGGGCGTTGTGAGAGGTTCAGAACAGCCACATAAGCAACGTCTTGTTGCTTTGCTGCCCTACTGCCCTCCCACATTGCCAGAATGGTGTCTCTTGACAGCTCTTCGGTGCAGGAGTCGACATAGCTGTTGATGTTCACAGGCAACCTTGACAGTGTGTCTGCATCCACGTTTGCTTTTCCCGGTCGGTATCTCACTTCGAACCTAAAGTCAGCGAGCTCACCCACCCAACGGTGACCAACAGCATTCAGCTTAGCAGTGCTCATCACGTATGTCAATGGGTTGTTATCCGTGTACACAGTGAAGTGGGGTGCATAGAAGAGGTAGTCCCTGAATTTTTCACATATTGCCCACTTCAGTGCCAGAAATTCAAGCTTGCCTGAGTGAAGGTGGTAATTGCGCTCAGCAGGCGTGAGTGTTCTGGACCCATAGGCGATTACTCTGAGTTTCCCTCCCTGCCGTTGGTACAGCACAGCACCAAGTCCTTTTTCTGACGCATCTGTGTGTAAGACAAAAGGGAGGTTAAAGTCAGGATAGGCAAGTACTGGTGGGTTAGAGAGGACATGGATGAGCTGGTCCAAGGCCCTTTGATGTTCCTCCCTCCACTGGACAGGAGTCCTGGATGACAGCTGTGCTCCTTTTCCCTTGTTTGTTCTGGGTGGAGGCGTACCAGTGGCAGGGGGTTTTACTTGCAAGAGTTCATACATTAGCTTGGCAATTCTTGAGAAGTCTTGGATATATGTCCGGTAATAGCTGAGGAACCCTAGCAGCTTACGGACTTCTCCCACGGTGGTCGGGGTCTTGGTCCTCAACGCCTGGATGGCTTCCAGATCCTTGGGGTCAAGTCTTACTCCCTCAGCAGACACCAGCCTTCCCACATAGCGAACTTCCTTCTTGAAAAGCTCGCACTTTGTTGGTCTGAGCTTCACACCGTGGAGCTGGAGGGCCTTCAAAACATGTCTCAGCGCCTCCACATGAGCTCCAAACGTCTTGGCATAGCAGAGGACATCATCTAAGTAGGGGATGCAGCATTCGTCCCGCAAGGAGCTGAGCATCTCCTCCATACTCCTCTGGAATGCTGCTGGGGCATTGGAAAGGCCAAAAGGGATACGTACCCACTCATACAAGCCCCATGGGGTGATGAATGCAGTCATGTGCCGTGACCCCTCTGCAATGAAACCTTGATGGTAGGCTTTTCCTTGATCTAGGATTGAGAACCAGCTGTACCCACCCAGCGTGTCGATAAGATCTTGGATACGGGGCAGGGGGTGTCTGTCTGGAACGGTCTTTTGGTTCAGCAGTCGATAATCAATGCAAAGCCTCAAGGTTCCATCCTTCTTGCGGACACAAACAACAGGAGCGGCATAAGGGGATTTTGATTTTACGATCCACTGCTTAGCCAGCAAGTCCTGGATATACTCCTTGACTTCTTTGTAGAGGGGTTTGGGGACAGCCGCATAGGATCGCTGCACTGGGATGTCATCTTTCAGTGTTAAGCTCATCTGGAGACTTGGGACACACCCAATGTCATTGTCATCCTGTGCAAAGGCGCTGGACTCCTCATAAAGCATTCTTCTCACTGTTGCTTGTTGTTCATCTGTTAGATGGCTTATATCAACAGGAGGGTGCCACAGCTGGGACATAGGCTCTGCTCGGTCTTTGTCATACTCCCCAACAGGAACAAGCTCAGGTGAGTTGACACTGTTTACCTCGAAGCTGTGCCTCTGGTCTGTCTCTACCACCTTGTCAATTGACTGGATACTGCCTAGTATTGTAAAGGGGTTGAGTGAGATGCTGTGCTGAGTATGGTTGAATACAGGGATCTCAACAAAAGGCCGTCTGGTGTGGTGGACCTCAACCAGGCCATCACCCAGGTCTAGCTGTTCCAGTCTTGGGTCTTCCTGGCTGACCTCAAACAGCACCACTGGTGAGATGAACTCAACAGGCACCTTGCATCTGATGTGAGCAGCTCGGCCAGGGTGGATGACAAAATCCCGCCAGCCAACTCTCACCAATGCTTGGTCCTGGGTGTGTTCCTGGGTCTGCACAAAGTTCACAATGGCCTCAGCTGTATCCCCTTCAATCTGCATGGCCTTCTGCAGCAATTGAGCAACGATAGTGACCACTTCAACTCCGCCCTCCCGTCCTTGGATTAGCTCCTGGATCACATTAAAGCCTACGATGGGTCTTGTGAGGCTCACACGGCTGACCAGAAAGGGTACTCGGATGGAGAGCCTTGGATCTTCATTTCCAGGCAAGTTAAAGGTAAGTTCAACCCATCCATCATATGGTATTGGCTCACCATTAGCAGCTGTAAGGTCAAGGTCCCTATCACCCATAAGCTCACTGAGAGGGTGCAGTTGTTGTTGAGGTAAGTGTTTTTCTTTCCATGCATGGCTGATGATGCTGACCTGAGCGCCCGAGTCAAGAAGTACAGTCACGGCATGTCCACTGAGATTGCATTTCAATGTGCATTTCTCCCCGATAAGCTTGGCCACTCGCTCTGCTGATGACTTTGCACCAGTCAGTGGCTGGGGGGGGATGGCACGGCTGTAATTAACCCGTGCTGGACCTGGCATATCAGCACCTTGATGGGACTGAACGTTATAGCCGATCACAGGTAGTCCCCTTGCCGTGACCGGGGTGCATTTCCCGACGGTTTGGTCCTCTTCAGGCATCCCACAGCACGGTGTCCATTTTCCCCACAAGCGAAGCAGTGGTTGCAGTCAGGACGGCTATTAGCGACACAACTGGGGCAGCCACGGGGTCTCTCTGTCCTCAGTGGTCTACTCTGCCTATTGGGGCAGCCACAGTTACACTGTGGCTGAAGCTCGGAGGTTGCTGGCTTCACTGCTGAGGCACTGGACTGAAGGGTGCTCACTACCTGGGTCAGGGCCTGTACTTGAGCACTCAACTCATGAATCTGCTCGTCCTTGTGGTCAGCGGTACACTTCCCTGCACTCTCGTCCCTGCTGCTGGCTTCAGTACTTTGAGCATGAGCGGTTCTTGGATGGGTGCTGCGCCCCAAGCGTCGCTTTCTCTCACTCTCCTCACTTGTTGTTTTAGTGACCTGCCTCAAGATTGTCTCATCAGTGACTGCAGGGTCGGAGAGGAGGAGTTTTAACTCACGACGGACGTAGTCATGCTTTTCGCTTAAGCCCTGATAGATGGTGTGGAGGAACACATTCTGTGCTGTTAGTGCCTCGTACTTGATGTCTGCTCCCGCCCACTTGGATGTGAATATCACTCTCTGTTTCAGCCCCATCATCCTGTACAGGAACTGCTGCGGTGTTTCATGCTCGTGCTGCTTGGCCGTCATGAGTTCCTGGAAGAGCTCAGTGCTGCTTTTCTCTCCTAGGTGTGACTGAAGGAAGCTCTTAAGTTCACCTACCGTCAGGTCCTCTTTACTAGCAAGCATGTCTTTGAAGTTGCCAGGCTTTATGACACGTAGCACAGCGCGGGTGATCTCACCTTCAGTGTGATTTTCTCTGAGGCCTTCATCAATCTGCCTAGTGATGTTGTTGTAACTGATCTCTGAAGTGTTATCGCCAATTTGCCCACCATGTATCTTGAACTCTTTCCTTTGTAGGAGGGGAAGGTCTTTAAGGGCAATCATGCTTTCTGTGCTATAGGTGGTGTGTGAGGTGTTTGAGTGCAGTTGCAGTGTGTCATGTGGGGTGCGAAACTGGCTACTGTCACGAGCAGTGGGTGGATTGTCTACCATGTGCGTGGTGGGTGGAGCACTACTCTGTTTTAGCTTGAGTTCATTGTACACAGCGAACAATTTACTAATCTGTGTTTCAAGATCTTTGGTCTGAGAAGCTAAATCTGTTGTCGCAGTGTGTATACTGGTACCCTGGGTGTTCATGCGTGCAACCTCAGATGTCACCGGTGATACTTTCACATCAGATACCACCTTCATATCAGACACATTAGAATCTCCACTACCCCCACGACCCACACTCTGACTATGGCTGTTAATCATTTTGTCAACCTGGTCTTTTAGCAGAAGTAACTGCGACATGCCCTCATCCTCCAATTCCAGTAAAGCTACACTGTCCATGTATGAGCACAAATACTCAATACCACTCTCGTCATCATGTTGGTGCAACTTAGCTGGGTCCTGGTCGGGTGTTGGCGTGATGTCAGTTGCAAGCTGGAACAGTTCATCAACAGACAGATGGAACAGTCCCTTCTTGATGGACCACACCAGCTTCTTTCTCTCGTGGCTCATGGTGGACGGTTGTCAGATGTCTGTGGTCCTCGAACTCCCTCGCTCTGGCAGCAGTCAGACGCCCTGGATTCGGACAGACCCTCTTCACTCTGATGACACGTCACCATCTGGTCCACAGGTTCAGGGATCACTGGACTGGCGTCCTCCAACAGCTGTCAGCGGTGGCGCCAATCCCGGACTCGAGCCCCCAAAATTTGTTACAGGTCCCAAATATGGGACTGTAATAACAAATTTAAATATCCTGAAAGACAGGTGAAATGAAAGGAGATTTAGACACAGCAGCTTTCCATGTTTTCTCCCAAATTGGATCTGAGTTATTTATTCAGAATAAACCACAAAACACCTGTGCATCAACTGTCTCGCTCAAGCTCCAGTGTGGTGCACAACACACAAAGCACACAATACACAAATATACAATAGTAAATAGCAATGCATACATAACAATTCATACAAAACCACTTCTAACAAGCAGAGTGTCGGAGCTCAACATGCTATGTTACCTGAAAATGAACCAAGAGACGGCAGTTAACCGACTGCAGTACCGTTATTCCAGTTAAACCGTTATTTCAGTTAAACCGTTATTCTACTGGCTAACGGTTTACAGTAGCCTACCTCAGCTAACTGCCTCGATCAACGGCAAACTTTCTATTTATACTCTTATTGTTAGATTATAAACAACACTACAATCAGTTATCAAACAGACATGTAAAGATGGACAGTTTACCCATTACTGACCTGAAAGACAGGTGAAATGAAAGGAGATTTAGACACAGCAGCTTTCCATGTTTTCTCCCAAATTGGATCTGAGAGCGAGCGGAGGTCCGTTCCCATAGCAACCGGAACGCAACTGCTTGTGCCATTCCTTAAAGCGACAGTGTAAATATATATATATATATATATATATATATATATATATATATGTACATAGAGATCATATTCATTTACTAATAAACATATGACCAATGTGGTCACCTGTTTTGGGTGCGCCACATATATATATATATATATATATATATATATATATATATATATATATATATATATATATATATATAAAACATATGGATTTTCATATGAAAAGAAAAGAGCAGGGAGGTTGTAAGTTGTTAAAGTGCAGTATCCTTATTTTTGTTTCATAGCAGCATAGCTGGCTAATCAGGATATAAGGCTTCCATTGTGTTCATCAGAGAGAAAACCTGGGGGGCAGAAAAGAGTCAGTGTGTAGCACTGACCTTAAACTACAAGTCTAGTGTTTGTGTGCAGCATGTGTGGGGTCTGCAGAGATGTTAGCTGCCCTTCTGCTGACCACAGAACTGGATGAAGGGAAGGTCAGCCCTGATGATCCTTTATGCAGACCTTTTTGTTTGTTTTAGTCTTGACCTGTCCTGTTTTGTGGATGAGCCAAACCACACTTTGATGGACGGACAGACTAAATGATAGCAGTGTAGAAGATGACCAGCAGCTTCTGTGGAAGGTTGTAGTTTACGAGTTGAGTTTAAGTTTAAGCTGTTTTCTTTAAACAATTTCCTGAATTATGACATCCATCATACTTGAGTGCATTGGTTTTTGTATTTCCAATTTGAGTGTCTAAATGAAATGGACCTCTGAGTCCTTATAGTTATGGACTCAGGCTTTTGGCGCTTTGATGAACAAAAAAAAACTAAAATACATTAAAAAAAACACCCAATTTATATTTATTTCAAAATAATTATTTGGGAGATTTTATTATTATTTAAAAATTTCTTAATGATTGAGTTTTTTCCCCCAAGGAAAATATTAAAATAGATATTAATGGTTATATTTTTTCAGAATTTTCATTGTGAGGTTATCCATTGCAATAAAACATTTTTTTTACTGTTCTAAAGGATTCGTATACATTTTAAGTAGCGGTGCCAAGGAACGTGAAGGGCCCTGTAAATAACACAATTCACTGGTGTCTGATCTTTAATATGATCCAATGGAAACCTGCATGAGAGTGATTTTCCCCCATTGCATGTACATAAAACTACATATATTCAGTTTAATGTACATATGTTGTTTGGAGTACACGCAAACGACATGTGGTGGCTTATATGTGAAATGAGACATATCTACCGTGGTGAATGGGACCACAACTTATATAGTATATTCCATGGGTCATATTTTACAGCATGGACAACAACAGCTGCAGGGTTGTTGTTAATGCTGTTATAAAGTACTAAATAACACTGCCGACAATAAATAACACTGATGTCACGTTACATTGGGAAGAACAAAGAAAAAAAAACAGTGGAGGTTATTTCTATCTATATATGACTTCTCTACACAAAAGTCTTAGTCCTGACAGAGGGGCGATAGAGGAGCACAAAGATCTCACTGTAGCCTCAAATGCACCTGTATGTGACGGAAAAGGTAACTCAGAGCTGTGTTTGTTTTCCTTGATCTTGTGCCATTTCCAGTAGACCTTTTCATGAGTTGCCGCATTGGGCAGAACACGTTGAGGCATAGGTCTGTATTAAGTCCTGACAACCCACCCTAACCACCTTCCCACCCACTCCCCCCCCCCCCCTTTTTCGCCACTTCAAAGGGGCCGGCAGCAGCCCATATTCGTTTGATGTAAAGTTCACAGAAACAGAAACTTTCAAGTCCAGCGCAAGGGGGAATCTCTGAAGGTCCCTCCTTCTCCTGCCCCTTCACCTCCAAAGCCTCAGCGAGGGGTGGCTGTGTAGAGGAAGGCGACCCCCTTTGGAGTTGGCGCGTTTTCAACTGCGAAAGCCGCCAGCGCCAGCACACGTCCAAATCGGAGGATTTTTGACAAGCACTTTGCTGCGGTCTCTTTTAGTGTTTTGCCCAGAGAGACCCAGCCTAGATCACCAGGGGAAGTTTTTGTAGGCGGTGATGTTTAGATTATTTTTCTCCCCGCTGTAGCATCTGACATCTCAGATGGTAAATGCAAGGTGTGAGGAACGCTGAGAATCTGATTACAGCGTTTACCGTCCCGTCTGTGAGCTAGGAGGTCGCTTATATGCTGCGGGGAGAATGAAGGGACTCTGCAGAGCGCGAGTCGTGTGTCCAAGAGGGCAAACGCTGGTAACAGTGGGAAAGCAAAGATTTATGAGAGACGTGTCCCACAGGCACAAAGTCAAGTCGAACCCCTTTTCCTCTTCACAGAATCACTCAGATTAAAGGCCACCCTGTGATCCTTTTACTTTGAAGGCAGTGCTTGTGTCAAACTGTAGTGAAGCAGCTTCGAAAGCCACAGGAAAGACAAGTGCAGAGGTCAAACACTGATAAAAACAAAAGGTCATTCTTTCATCTTCTGTGAACATCACCTCATTGCTTCGGGAAGGAGGGAAACAAACAAACAAAACGCAAGGGTCAGCCAAATGAGAAGCAACTATTCCACAAGGCACTGGATCCTCAACACCTTGCAACTGCTGGAATCAAAACAAAAAAAAAAAAAAAAGAATCCCCAATCATACTCATCAAGAGTCCGAGCCCAGATAATGTCTTTCAAAACATAACATCATTGACATGAACGACAACATTTTAAATTAGTGTAAATTATATTTGAAACTGCCACAAGTAAAGGGCCCTGCTCTCAAAAGACACAAGTTTTACAAAATAAGTTAACAAGCTCGTCTTTAAATTACTTCCTCTGTTTTAACTTTGGTTATTTCAGTCATTTGGCATTGAAGTGATTTCGGATTGAGACAAGAGAGCCGACTACTGTACTTACCTGGCACAGCAGAGCGTCTTTTATTTGATCTAAATTTTCCTCCAATTTAAAGGTATACTATGCAACCGGGGTTGATTTTCCAGCGAGGCTCCCCCCAGAGGGCGAAAGTAAAAGTGCACTGTCGTAAAGATGCTCAGCTGTTCTGGTTTCTCCGTCAAGCCAGGCGCGGTTGTTTTGAGCTTAGCAGACACGAAACGAAAAGTCAAAAAAATGGCAGTACAAACAATGACTAACACAGTGAAAGTATGAACATGCACACAGAGAGAGAAAAACCATTCCAATGTTACTTACAATCGCATCAGCAGAAACGCGAGGTCCGCGTCAGCCTTTTTTTTCTTTTAGCTCTCGCCATAAGGAAAAAGCTTGCCCGATGTTCACCCGTGTACGACTCCTCTCTCTGTCCAGAGCCCTTTTCCTCTTTCTTGCCTGCTCCGACATGGGCTTTCGCTGTTTTCTCGCTGGTTCCGCCATGATAACTGCACAAATATCGCCACTGCGCTAGCAATAAGCATGTCTTTCACTGGAGGCGTGTAGCAGTTCTCGCCGTAAAGCAAGACCGACTCTCGCGATGCACACAAGACTTCTAAACTTGTGGGTGCGGGCCGAGAGCTCTTGCAATTGCAAGTACGGTATTTCCCCTACAGACCACCAGGGCGGCCGAGAAAACCTTTGTTCGACCTGAAATGACTCATTTAATCATCCAAAACGGTATGCAACACATTAATTAACTGAAAAATGTTGCATAGTATGCCTTTAAACCACAACAGAACCTACCATCTGCGATGCTGTTGGACAACCTGAGGTGTGACAGAAAAATCCTAAAGTTTACGTCTTTCTTGGAGGACCTAGAGAGGGCGGGTGAGTGGCAGCCGATCTGGTGGATTGATACAACAGACGCGCTTAATAAAGGTAACTTCACATAGAAACGTGGTCAAAACAGCAGAAGAATTTAACAACGGTCTCTTACTAAAAGTGTAAATACTAAAATCAGATGGTTTGACCTCTGACTAGCTGTTACTTTCACCGGCTTTGAGTGTTTTTTTTTTTTTTTTACTTTTATTTTAAAAATTCACAATAATATGACTGGTGAGAGAATTACTGCCATTAATAACAACACAGAATCTAACTTTAAAAAAGCCAAACTAATCCTTTGGGTGTCACTTTGAAATATGCATTAGCATTTTGTGAGTTCAATGATGTTGTCAATGGTAAATGGTAAATGGACTGAACCTATATAGCACTTTTCCAGTCATACTGACCACTCAAAGTGCTTTTCACTGAGTGCTTTCAGTGGAGATCATGGGTCTAAATGATGTGCCTCCAGACCTATCAAAGGTGAAACTGAAATATGCCATCTGTCGAGTTCATTAAAGTGGATACTTGTTTAAATCCGTGTTTAAAATAGTTTGTATGCTGGAAGATAAACTAGAAAAGTTGCCAGTTTGTATTTTTCCTAAAGTGGGAACATTTATTCAGATGGCGTCTATGCAAATTTCCAGTTTTTGTTTTGCAGAGGCGATTTTGCGTCATCCCTGAGTCAGCCTCATCCTCAGTCTCAGCAGGCAGAGGTCTTATTAGCACGCAACAAAATGAAACTCTCAAATCTTTTAGAGACACTAGCGCACGAATGCCAGACATATTGCCACAATAAAAGACTTTGGTATAATGGTTTTCTATCACCTATTATTGCTTCCCCCGAAAACTCGCTGACATTTTCATAAATGTCACCAATTTACATCATCCTCAGAGGACCACTTCAGCGGTAGTCTGTTCGTGGGTAATTACGCAACATCCACTGAGTGAAATTCTGCACTCAGGGTGGGTGAGTGGGAGTAAAAAGGAAACAAACAACAAAAACGGGCTGGACTGATCCTAAGACAAAGAAAAATAATGTCCGGTATAAAGTTAAAAAAAGGAGTAAAAGCTAAATGTGAAACATATTGAAACTTTTCACCAGTCAACTTCTTGCAATCGAACAATTAAAGCATATTCATGTGTTAGAATATAATTCCAGTGAAAGTTTTTTTGTCTACAAAGTAATTACATTGTCTTTACTTTGTACCATGCGTTTGTATCACAAATTGATACGCAACAATTAAAAAAAAACACTTCACAATCATCCACTAATTTTTTTTTGGTCTATCTCATATGTTTAAACACAGTAAAATAATAAAAAGTTTTGGTTGCGATGTGGCAGAATAACCTGAAGGTGTATGAATATGCTTGCAAGGTAGTACTGTAATTGCGTTGGCTGCTAAACGTGGTTTATTACAAGAATCAGTTCACCATTTAAGCAGTGAAGCACTGACCCACATGACCGTAAAGTAACTTCTTGACTTTGTTTCTCGCCCATGTGGTCAGCAGGGACACCGAAGGAGGCTGATTGTCCTCCTCCATGTCCTCTTCACATCAGGAACAATAGGTGTTTGCTCTCCCTGGGAGGTTAGGCCCATGTCACACAAACACTAAACACAAGTCCTGTCGTTTTTCCCTCGAGGGATCAATTACTATAATTGATGGCTTACATGTGAACCTGCTGCTGCGGGTGTTTACGTTGACATGCACAAATCCACAAATCCCTGGTTTGATTGTCCTGCTGCAAAAAAATACAACTGTGCTTCAGCTAGCTCTTCTTTACAAAGATGAGTCCACAAATAGACACTGAGACAGCAGAGGTGCCTGTTTTTAATTGGTGCCTGTTTAAGACAACGTCAGCCACATTGCCAGAGGAAAATGACTGTGGGAAAGTGACACGGCATTTTTTTTTTTTTTTTTTTTTTTTTTGGTCAGAGCTTCTGCTGTTGACCCCACGTTAACACTGCGGGCTCTCTACTACTGTCAGGGTGCGTGCTTTCCCAAGGGCCAACTGCTGTGTGGGTCCCTGCTTTGTCAGGACTTTTTGGCCGCGATACTAATCTGTCTTCCATCAAGATTGCGGCCGAGCCTTTCTTTTGTTTTGGCACGAACCGAGCAGCCGCTTGGGGGGAAATGCACTCTGGGTATTATCTCCGTTCCAGGATATTCTGCAGCCTTTCCTTGTGATACAGTATCAAAACAACACATTATACAGCTGCACCCCACCCTGTTTCTCAAATCAGCAATGCTGATGCAGCTACAACTGCGACGCTCTGTCTCAATTCTCACTTCCTGTCTCTGCAGCCTCCCCAGAGCATATTTTCGCCACTCTTTAAACACTCCACTCCAGTGTACTATTCTGGGAGAGCAACCCCCCCCCCCCCAACAAATATCCTGAAGAAAAGACATAAACCTGTTGCCCCTCCCCAGAGCAATTGCTCTTAGTGACTATTGTTTGCCTGTGTTCCCAGGGACTGACATCTGGTGACAATGGCTAAACTGGGATAGAAGAACGAGAGAGCACACGTACACACACGTAAACATATAGAGCAGAGAAGAACTGTCTGAATCCAAGCAGATTTGTTCTGCTTTTGCTTTCTATTCAAGTTAAATTCAGATCATCAAACACATTTTAAACAAGACAAAGATTCAATTCAATTCAATTCAATTTTATTTATATAGCGCCAAATCATGAAACATGTCATCTCAAGGCACTTTACAAAGTCAAGTTCAATCATATTATACAGATTGGGTCAGATTATACAGATTGGTCAAAAATGTCCTATATAAGGAAACCAGTTGATTGCATCAAAGTCCCGACAAGCAGCATTCACTCCTGGGGAACCGTAGAGCTACAGGGAGAGTCGTCTGCATTGTACATGGCTTTGCTGCAATCCCTCATACTGAGCAAGCATGAAGCGACAGTGGGAAGAAAAACCACCCATTAACGGGAAAAAAAAAACCTCCGGCAGAACCGGGCTCAGTATGAACGGTCATCTGCCTCGACCGACTGGGGTTACAGAAGACAGAACAGAGACACAACAAGAGAAACAAAAAAGCACAGAAGCACACATTGATCTAGTAATCTGTTCTACATTAGATGGTAGTAGCGGGTGAGCCGTCTTCTCTGGATGATGTCACAGTTAACAGAACGCCAGACCAGGTGTACCTACTATGAAGAGAAAAGAGAGAGAACAGAAAGTTAAAGCAGAAATGACAACACATAATGCATAATTGAAGAACAGTAGAACTCAATATAGTGAGAAAATTAGATCCTGATATACTCCAGTAACATTAAGATAATGTGAGTCAATGCAAAAAGCTGTTTTTCAATCAATAATTTTATTAATGAATAAAATCCTGAATTATTCGGGAGTAACCACTTTTGAAAAACAATTAAAAATTCTTACTAGCTGCACCCAAGACCAGTACCGTCATGCTCTTATGTAAAGAAATTTAACAACAGATGAGACAATAGGTATGTTGACATGAACTTAAGTAATCATGATAAAGGGCCAATCGCACTGAAAATGTGTCATGTAAACACGTCTATCGGAATATTGTGATCGGATTAAGTTAGTTTGGAATATCATTGTATGAGACGAGTGGTTTATCCTGATCGGTAATCCAACAAGTGTTCATCTAAACACCTATTCCGATCATGTGATTCGGGTATAGGGGCAAACTGCCCTGACTGTGCATGTGTGCCTTGTGTCTTTCATCCTGCGATGCAAGAAGACCAACAGCATGAGTTGCTGAGCCTGTAGCTCAAATAGGGAGCACGGTAACGCCTCAGTCATTCTTAAAACCCAGCGCAGGTTCCTTCTAGGGGCTCGGAAGACACAGAACCAATTACACTTCATGCATGTCATAGAGCTTTAATTCTGAGTAAGGCCTGGTGCATGTAAACACACATCAAGATCAGATCAATCGATTTGGTGTCTATATAAATTATGTATTCAGATAATAATTTTCTTTTTAAACCCAAACACATTTGGGCAGTGAGCTTTCCAAGAAGTAGTAGAATGTCATAATTACTGCAAGAGCTTATTGACGACTCATCCAGGAGGTCACCAAAGACTTTAGAGAAACATCGAAATCATTGCAGGCCTCAGTTAAAGTCAGTGTTTAATGATTCGACATTAAGAAAGAGACCTGGCACAAATGGCATCAGTTGGACAGTTCCAAAGCCAAACCCACTGCTGACTAGCATACCAGAAGGGAACATCTCACATTTGCATAAAAGATCTTTATGATCTATGAGACCTTTAGGAAAATATGCAGGCGACAGATGAGATTGTAGTGTAACGTTTTGGATTGCACGTTGCGTTTTGGTGCAAAACTAATGTAGCATTGCAGAAAAAGAACATCGTACCTATGATCAAACATGGTGATGGTTTGGGGTTGCTTTGCAATGCCAGGACTTGGAATGCTCTTTATCTGAAAATCCATGCAAAATATTATCACAGTTAATTCATGATTTAACAGGGGAGGCCATGATTTTTCTCATAGGGTCGTTTGTTTGCTAAGCTTTTTTTTTTTTTTTTCTTTTGCTTAGTAGAACTGCTTTTTGTGTTTACATGAGTGATCTTTGTCTGATATAAAATATTGTTTCATAATATGAAACATTAATTAGTGTGACAAAAAAAGTAGTAATCTGCAAAACACAGGGCAATGTGTACAAAGTCATGTAGTAACTTGTAGTAAATAAAACATCAAATGCCAGAAATGCACAGAAAAATAAATGATAATGTTAACAGGCTCGTGTTGGCAGATTATTATACCATAATCTCCCTGGCAAGACACACAGACACACATATATACATTAAGATGTAACAATTATTTTCATAAGCGGTGAAAATATCACACAAACACACACACACACACACGCGCACACACAGGTAAGAGTGTGGGAAGCATCATACATCCTCTCCCAGCAGGACCATCTATGAGACACCAATTAGAAAATACTCCGGATGCTAAAGCTGTCATTTGTCCACGGGGGCTTCAGACTGGTGTCTCTGTGTTTGTCTGCTGCTCTGCTGGAGGTGTGGCACCTAACTCCCCTGCAATATTAAAACAGCCCTCCGTTTAAGTCACCCGCCCACGTCTCTGATGTGGGACATTGCCAAATTAGCCAGGAAGGCTTTGGGGCAGTGTGTGTCTTCTGTTAATTAGAGAGTAGGGAGAGGGGGAGGTTGTGTGCTATGGGGGGCTCGTTTAAGATGACCATTGAAAAGGGCTGGAACGAGATCTCACAACAACGTTTCTCACGTTCTCTCAAAATGCACATAGAGCTGTCCAGGTGCTGTCAACATGGGATTTTGTCTGAGCTATTATCATGGGGAACAGATATCTAGGTACAGTTTGTGCTTGACACCCTGTGTCTAAGTTTGAGGCTCTTATTTTGAAGAAAGATAGGCAGTAGTTCTTGAATTGTATTGTTTTGTTCACAGAGTTAGCTAAAACAAAATAACTCTCATACGGCTGACCAGCAACACTTTGCCTTAAATAAGCTTATGTAAGCACTTAGCATAAAAATAAACTCTTACAGTGGACAGATACAAATAATTTGTCAACACAGTGACAGTACCATGGACATTATATACATTGACACTTCATTACATGCTGAAGCGCATCCTGCATCGCCACCATATTGGATGGGTCTCTCCTACTCAAGGCTGGCATAGCAGCCAACAAGAGTAAACGTAGAGGGAGCAACGTATTAGCACGTATTTTCTGTAGCTTACGGTTGTAGTACCCGACGATAACTACAGGAAGTAGATCATGCGGTGCAGATCACCATTCTGGGCTGAGATCAGTTCTGAAGATGTGTTTTTACTTAGTGAGAATATTGCAAAAACCTACCGGACAGACCATATTTTCATGCTTATTAATCTGTTATCTTTGTATTTCACAAACGAATTGCCAAATTACGAACCCTGGAGTTACAGAGTGCCCGCACATGCAAGAAACTATGCAAAACAATAGTTTTTTTTAAAGTGTCTTAAGTTCCAGCCCTAGTTCCAAGAAGGGTAGTGTAAGACACTGGACTGACCTAGAAATTTTAAAGAACACTTTTCCAGGCCTGTGTATATGCATGTGTGCATGCACAGCATGCAAAAATGTAAAGAAATGATTGTTGGTCAGGATTGTATGGGCGTGAGAGAGAGTGAATTAAAATATGAATTAAGGATCAAACTTTTTCTTTTTAAAATATAAAATTTATTCATTTATACATTTATTAATATGTAATACCACATGTCTCTTTGTTTAAGAGCATAAAACAAAGTATTTCAGTATGAAATTACATATTTATAAATTAACATACCATATGTGTGTCTGTTAAAGAGCATAAGACAACAAATTTTAGCATGAAAACATGTTTTTTTTATGTGCGACAGCGTCTGGTATCATAACAACATCTCTGCCATTTGTAACAAAACAACCCATGTGAAAATCTGGAAAAAATTCGGGGGGCTTTGATTTATTTTAGTTGGGCAAACAGCTTCCTCAGTACAAATAAATGCAAGGGTGGCACATAAGAGACCCATCCAAGATGGCGGCTGTGCTAAAATGTCAGCTCCAATAGGCAGCGCCAGTCCATGGGGCGTCTACCTATGTAATGTCTATGGACAGAACCATGACTGGCTAACCATTAGCCGCTAATTATAATTTAAAGTTAGCGTCTGTAAAAAAACAAACAAAAAAAAAAAACACATTTTGATAGGTCAAACCTTTACAAAAATACAGATCGTAAATTGGCACATAAATTCTGACCAATGCATCTGTACATAACTTTGGTTGAAAAACTAAACCAATCAGCCGATCTAAAAAAATTAGGTTTTCCCAGCATGAAACAGCAAGAAAAGCGGTTGCATTATTTGAATTAGAATACATTTTGATAAGGCTATAGGCTGGAAAAGGGAAATGAGATCGCTTCAAGCAGTGACCGCACTTAAGAGTATTAGTTTGTACTAGAAAAACACAACCAAGCACAGTTCTGCTTTGTTGCTTTCATGTGGAAGTCATAAACCCTCTCAACAGGAGAAAGAAATCTTTATGAGCGACTGTACATTCCAACGAAATGTGTCTTCTGCATTTAACCCATGCCATTAGGGAGCAGTGGACAGTTTACAGCACCTGGAGAGCAATGTGGGACTGTGGGTCTTGCTCAGGAACTTGCACACTGCTCCTAAACCCCTGGGCCAACACTCCCCAAAGATGGCCCTCAAACAACAGCCACTGTCAGGACGGAGCCGAGCCTTATTACCCAACACATAGCACTGCAGGCATGCTTTACACGTTCATATTGCTCCCATTTTTCTTTAGCTGTTTCTGTCTCGAGAGCCCCAGAGACCACAGATGATGCTGCACACTCAGACGAGCAGAAGGAGAGGTGAAAGAGAGGAGCCGGAGAGGATAGGAAGAAAGCAAGCACACTTGCAGAGAGAGAGAGATGCGGTGGGAATGCACGCTCTGTCATTTTCACACTGGCTTCCTGTTGTCACTGCTCCCATTTCCTGTCCCAGAGGAACTCCCGTGTTCAGCAGCTTACACTTCCAACCATTCCCCCTCACAGGCTGTGTTTTAACAGCTTACAGTCTGCAGAGCGCAGTTTTTATTTTGGGGGTTTACATCTTAATCCCTGGGAAGGAAGATTGTTTTTATGTAGGTGACGCGCAGTACTAAAATTACCTTTGAAAACAAAAAAAATAAAACAAAAGACATAGAGAGGATGGCTTTATTAAGCTTTAGGCGCACGTGCTTCGAATATTTAGGCTGATCTGGAACAAATGAGTGATCTGGCAGGTTCACCACACATACTCAGACACTTTTGTCTCATCTTGTCTTTGTGCACCTTCTAGGTTCTTTTCAGATGCTTCAGATTTTTTTGCCCCTCTCCTCCACGTCTCGCTCCTTACCCTCGCCCTCCCCCCCCCAACCCCGGGACTGTCTGAACGTCCTCCTCCCTCGCTCGCCTTCGTTCTCCCCTTGTGGTTTTCTGTCTGTTGTGAGTCTGGAGGGATTTTAGGAGGGGAGGGTGGGGGGGGGGGGTTGGCAGCCTGGCTGGGGATCCTCTCTGTGAGAGCAGTGGTAACCTTTCTTTGGGTCTTTGCTGATTTCATTATTTTCATTATTGGGAGACTTCCACCATGGCAATCCCATTAGGATAAGACGGGGCCCAGCAGGAGAGGGCATGCTGCCTGGAGGTGATGGGTGTGTGTGTGTGTGTGTGTATGTGTGTGTGTGTGTGTCTGCATGTACGTCCCCCCAAAAAAAAGACAACCAACAAGATTAAACTTAAACATTGACTGTTTACAGCCTGATTGTTGGGGGTTTAATTTCTACATTTCTTAGCTGTTTCCCCAGTAGAGTTGCCTTTTATTATAGACAGAGCAACCAAACCCTTAATTTTATGAATGACAAAGCGCCACATGTAAAGCTGGCCACTGACTAAGTGCAAGGTATTTTTGCCCTGCAGCATATCTTCATTGAAAAAGGCAGATTAAGATATCTTTGTACGAACTATGTACAACAAAAACAAGCAAAAAGAAAAACAAGCAAAAACAAAACCCAATTTGAAACTGAGCTGTTAATCCACCCTAGAGCCCAGATCTCACCACAATTGACCCAATGTTTTGAAAATCTCTGGCAGTGAAATATGATTCTGGAACCTGCGTAACAGTTACTGCTCTGGTATTGTTTGAAAAATGAAAAAAATAAAATACCAGAGGATTTGGAGAAATTGCAAACGCCTGGTCATGGTAGGTTGAAGGTTACAAGCCCTACAGTTTATGTTGCCATGGTGACAGACTTCAGTAGAAGCCACAAAATGTGTTAAAATGTATTAAATGTAAAAAGAACACATTCAAACAAGCCCTAAAGACAAGCTTAGATCATTTTAAATTTTATTTGAGGAATACAGCAATAAGGTCAAATACTCATGAGAAATTTTCCACACCTCCTCTTGTGCTAGCCTCACTTCATAGCGTCAGCACCCATATCTAGCAGGTGAAAATGCTTCGAGAGATTTAGTTCTTTGGTTCTTGTTCACTGTGTATTTGCTTTGTGGGGGGAAAATACATGGGATGAAGCCTCTCCAAAGAGTCTGTTCATTCAAAATATTAGCCAAGCTGCTAAGCACAATTTAGCAAAGAAAAAATAAAATAGCCCCCCCAAAAAGTCCATATTTTTGGTAGATTTTCAAAAAGTATCCCTTCTCTCCTCATCTTGTGCTGCTTCACCCTGTGACATCGTTGCCCCTATATGGCAGGTACCGTTACCCGAAAAAATTAAAAATTTGCTTGTGTAAGCTAGTGTTGTTGGCCAGCCACGTGAGAGGTCTTTACTAGCTGACTCCGAACAAAACAGTGCAGCTACTTCCTATCTTTTGTTCTAAAAAATGTCTACAGGGTGTCAACACATACAGTATTTTCCACATGTGGTAAAAGATGCCATACAAAACTCTGCAGAAACTTTCTGCAAATGTCATCTAATCTTCTGGTAAAGATTCTCAGTCATCCAGGTCATGGTCATTCCAAAAAAAAGTAAAAAAAAACAAAGCAACTGGACTTGTTTTTGTCATGATGCAGCCTGAAGGCTGCATTCAGAACACTTCCTGGCTCCTTTCCTCAGTGCAGCCTGATTGGAAACACCTGTCTGGACTGCAATCAGCCACGGACCCGCTCCACCTGCTCTCGCCACTATAAGACTCACCTTCAGTTTGTCCTCGTGACCGGTTCGTTTGCAGTCTCCAAGAACACCATGCCTGTCTCGTCCCTGCTCGTCTCCTAGTTCTGTTCCTGTCTGCTCCGGTCTGTTCTCGCCTGCCAGTTTCCTGCACCCCTGCAACCTCCGTCTGGTAACTGACTCTGGCTTCACCATCCACTACCTGCTCTTAAATAAACTTTGGAAACCAGCTCTGTGTGTGTGTGTGCTGTGTCCGGGTTCATCCAAGACAAATCATGACAGTTTTTGGTAGTTTAAGACGTTTTGCTTCCTCTCCAGGAAGTTTTCTCAAATCAAAAAGTCTAGAGTAATGTGGAGTAACAAGCTTTATACTACTGCCAAACAAAGGCCTTGTAATGGCTTAGATAACATGCAAATTCAACCATATAATTCATATAATCTCACATGCTTTTGTTTATTTGTCCTTGTTTTGGGGTGAAATGAATACTGCACAGGGTACAGGTCCCTATAATGTAGTTTCTATACCGCGCACTTTTGTGGTAAAAATTCAGGTGCAAATAGCCAAAAACTTTCACATATTACCTTCTGCTAGCAAAGTATGTGCTTCACCCTGTGGCATCAATGCTCAGATATCACACACATGATTGTTAGAGCTGAAAATCTTTCTCCGTCGTCCAAACTCATCCAAAGTTCAGTTATGTATTCATTGTTTATGTTCGTCTTCATTATATTCCTTTTGTGGTGAAAACTACACGGGACAAGAAGACTCAAGCATATCCTCAGGTAGAATGTCAGAAATGACTGGTCTAAATGTTAGGGATCAGTCGAAGAGAAAGTGCCTTTTTAAATTACGTCTTCATCTCTTTATCTTTGCGAGCCCATTTTCTCAAAATACGGAAATGAACGGTTTAAGAAAAGAAAGTCACAGATCGTGCACTGCCTGTAATCAAGCAACTGCATCATACAGATGTATGTGGGCGTGACATTTATTACCCATTTCCAGACAAACATTGGTAATTTACAGCCACAAGTCTCTGAGCACCCCCGATGAGCATCAGCGGGAGAAAGGGAACGTAATAGCAAATGAATCACGGTGAAAGTGAGGAGACGGGGACCTCAGAGGCCTCCCCACAACATCATCATGTGGAGCCGGACTCCCGCCAAGCCCTCATCAACGTGACAGCTTAAATGCCCCATTTAGCACCCTTTTGTGCATGTTTGTGTGGGTGAAAACGAAGGGAGTGGGGGGAGGCTAATGGCTAAAGAGCCTCATTTAAACCTAAAGGGAAGTGTGGTGGATACGTTTATATACACCAGACATTTCATCATGAAACCTAGTAACAGTGCTTTAGAGTTACACACACACACACACACACAGAGGCCAGGCCCTAGACAAATACACTTCTGAACGCTTGGCTGAAGAAGCCAAATCCTTATACGTCTAATACTTCAGCGCCTCTGTCAGCAGAATGAAACCCCATTCCCAGCCCCAATCGGGTATCACGGGATCCTGGGGTCACGCGAGTTATGATCAGCGGCGAAGCAAGCGGAGCACACACACTGCATTATTCATCTCCAGTATGAAACAAACCTACAAACAGGATGGACTGGAGAGCGCAGATAAAAGCCCAGTAATGGAATTAGACTTAAAGACTGGAGCATGCTTGTGTGTGATCCATGGTTACAAGGGCCATTAAGATCAAGTGTCATCGCTAAGTGCACGCATAATTCCTCACGACGATCCACACTTGAGATCGCTCCGACGTTCTCTCAGGGGTACGTTGTACGTATGTAAACTGGCCCAAATCATGTGAAGGGTTCTGTTAGTAAAACTGGACCATCGTAAAACAGATTATAGATGTTTAAAGATGTGTTTGCTGTTGTGTGTGTGTTTATCATTTGTGTTTCTTATATCGGGGTTTTGGTTTGATTAGTTAATGATGTTGGTTGGTGGTTGCATGTTAGATGGGTCTGTATGGACTGAACTGACCCGTTGATCTAATTTGTGACTGATAATGAATCTGCACCTAGCTGCGAAGTGACTTCTAGAGGGTAATTTCCCCAGTGTGAGCGTGAAACTCACAAAGGTCCTGCAATGGAGGAAGACAAACATGTATATCTGCTGTATAACTCTCTTTGAAGAAAGTTTTTAAAAGATTATTTTTTTGGTTTCATATCTAGTTGGTTTCATTTTTCGAAGGCACATGAGGTATAACGTGCAGAAATGAGTATATAGAAGAGGTCATTGCTGTTTACGGTAATAGAGTCTGAGATGTTGAAGTAATGTTCACACTAAACTCAATCTCTTGTTTGAGCTGTGGCTCAAAGAAGGCATGATAAGTGTAGAAGACTATTTTTGCAATTAATGTGTTAGATTTTTGTTTTACTTCCCCTTAGAAAGTACTCCTGGCTCACTGCTTCAGTGTTTAGCTGTCTCTTGCCTAGACAAATCCATTTAGGAAACTATTGCTGACATTAACTCTGTTGACTCCTTGTTTTTCTTTCCCAAGCAGCAACTCCACTTTGCACTAAAGTAATATAAAACGTTTCAAGTCACTTTTGGGGATAGATTTTCAATAGTATTCTGACATTTTTTTTTTTTTGCTTAGACTTTGCTTTTTCCAAAATAATCTCTGCCGTTATCACAAGCACGGCTAAAATACATAATGAAAACTGTGGATTGTTTGGTTTTTCTTTTATTCTGAACTCTATTTTGCCTTTGTTGACATTTTGTTCAGCAATGGAATTGTAAGATAAACATGTACCTAAAGTTAAATTGAGGAAATGGTCCATATCAATAAAAGGAAGGTTTGATAAAGTATTAAATGAGTCACATGTATCCCAGAACGTTGATGACATAAACTTTAAATCTCAATTTAGATTTCACTTATCTTTTAGGCTATAGTTTATATCCATTCATAGGGGTTCTGGTCCATTTGGCTTTTATACAATATTACAGATTATGATCCCTGATCCAACCTAAACAAATATCAGCCACATGTTGATGTTATTCATTAGAATCATGTTGTTACAGCATAATATAACTAGATTGTATAAAATTATAGCTAGTTGTTATTTTTTTAAAGCAGATACAAAACATCCTGATAGGAATTGTCCTGCAGCAGAGAGGACCACGTCGTACCTGGAAAACATCTAAGGAACAAAATGCCGCAGGGTTGAACTGACCGGTACTCTTCAGATCTCTGTTTGGACCACTTGACTCTTACATCATTTGAAGGATTTTGATTCTTGATCAAGTCAAATAACCCTAACCAACATCCTATTGGTAGATCCATCCAGCATTTGTGTATACACGCTTATCCATGCAGAGTCGTGGGAGGCCTGGTGTTTGTCTCCAGCGGTCATCAGGCGAGAGGCAAGGTACACCCTGGACAGGTCACTTGTCCATCACAGGTTAGTAGATAGAGTATAAACTACTTGAGTCCTATAAAAACAGTTTAACACAGTAGACATTGTAGACAGTCTCTTCAAATTGTGATTTACTAAAGATTGTCCCTCTGGCAGGTAACAATTGATTCATGGTCAGTACAAAACGCCCCGTGGCACACCAGATTCATTTGGTTTCAGAAAAAGTCGGGTAAGAAATTACCAAAACCATAAAGGCACAAAACAGACATGAGAGGAAATGACAGGCACCATTTTTGCACAATTAAATAAGTGCTTATCTAGTCATATCTTGCTATCTATATCTCAAACCCTATGTGAAATTTTCTCCTCTTGTTGACCACTGGTGAAAATAGGGTGACCTCAGCAGTTGGTCGTCTCTGGGTTAAATAGGTCCAGGATGGGCCTCGAGGGAGGCAGAGGCCCGGTCAAACAATGAGGGCCAAAGGGAAGGAGCAGCGGAGAGGGTCCTCCAACCTCTACAGCCCAAAACTGGGTCTTTCATTCTCTGCAGACAATGGGGCTGGATGGGGGTGAACGAGTTCAGGAGTGGGAACTTTACTTTTGAGATGATTTGCGCCAGGCTAGCACACGCGTAAAAAAAAATATATATCTACAAGTAGATAAATATAAACACATAAATACAGAGGGAATCACTCTTGGCTGAGGGTCGTAATCAAGCTGAGCTTTTTTCCCCTCAGCGGGGATGTAAATCTGTCTCCCTATGAAACAGCAAGTGTTATCAGAAACAAACAGCTCCCCTCTCTCCATGTAACCCTCTTATAACTTTTGAATGGCAAATTGATGTGTCCTGTTCAATCCTCCGGTCACAACCCGTGCTGCAGGATGTTTTTTTTTATTTTATTTTTTTATTCCCTGGGAGGTTTAGAAATCAGATTTGTTTTCTATCCCATTCCGATGGTTGATTACATGTCAGATATGTTTGGTTCCTTGTAGGACATGAAGATTAATTATGAATTAAGTCACCCAGGAGGCAAAAAAAACTATTTTTTTATTTCTTTACAGCACAAATACCTATTATTTTGTAAATGTTAGTTTATTTCTTTCTCTGAAGCGAGTAAGGAAGCAGGAATGAAGGCCTTTTCTTTCCTGCTCTAAAATTTCTGGACAAAGACAATGAGCTATGTGAACCGTTTTGGAGAGTCAATTGGTTACTCCCAGGCAGACAGAGGCTTTCATTGTGCGCCATAGCGATGGGTGAAACTAAGTGGAAGAAAGAAGAGCCAAGTGTTGATATATTCTTCTGATTGAGTGAGAGAAGGGGGGAAAAGTTGTTCCTTCTTTCAGCCTTTGTGGTGAAAAGCGACGTGAATAATCGATAAACGGAACGAGGCCGGATCTTCTCCACCTCCTCCACCTTGTAGTTAATCTTTTAGTTTGCCCCTCTTTTTGCGGGCCGTCCTGTTTGCGCACTTGTGTGCAGAGGGGTGTCTAGAAAAGAAGCAGCCCCGCTATCCCCCACTTCTCAGACAAAGGGCGCAGATGGCTAGCTGGCCCTCCACGGCTTTGGGGTGGGGTGCTGCAAGCAGACGCCTGCAACGGAGCGCCGCGCCCTCCCATGGAGTTCATTTCAGTTCCTCGCTAAAAGAGACGGCAGACAGGGGGGCCCTGCTTAAAACAAGAAGGGCTCAGACATCCTGAACTCGCCCCCTTCTGTAACAACCCGACGCCCTCTCCCTACTGGCCCACGACCCTTTGCGACTCAGCGGGTCAGCATGCACAGATATGACAGTGGGAGGAATGCTAAAGCAAACTACAACGTGGATATGAGAACCTGACGAGACGAAGGTGTTACTTTTTGAAAGATCCTGTAGCTCACAGGTAAAATATAGCGTCCGCTTATTTTTTTATCAGCAGGGAAACAAATGGAAAGACATGATAGAGTATGAGGTGGGTATTTGTTTTCTTTTTAACTGCAGGTCACGTGTAACACCAACACCATCGCTTGCAGAAAGCAACCAGCTGCCTTTTATTCCCAGTCTATCCTGAAGGATTCATTGGAGGAAGACCATGAAAGGTGTCCGTAAAGCAAGAAATTAGCAATATATTTACAGTAAATACATGAAAAGACACATGAAAGACACATGAAAAGCCACAAATAAACTACATTAAAAATCATTTTAAGTTCTAACTATTGAATAGACAAAAAAAGGACGCGGTGATGACTTCTTCTGCTAAAGAGTAATCTTGTTATACTGGTAGAGAGACTATCAAATAATTGTAAGAAAAACATCAACTTTCTAGTTCTCTCCTCTTTATACAGGAAAGACGGCATTCCAGACGCTTTTCAAAAACACCTCAGAATTTCTGAAAACAATTACAATAAAGAAGTTAAATTGCACCACCCAACTATTCTATATGTGATTAAATGATAATATATTAATAGTAATCAATGGTTTGGGGAAGGGGGGGGGTCCTGCCTCAAATGGGGGAGTTTGAGTATCTTGGCGTCCTGCTAACAAGGGAGGGAGAAATGGAGCAGGGGATCGACAGACGGACCGCTGCGGTTGTGTGTACGCTGCACCGGGCCATTGTGGTGAGAAGAGAGTTAGCCACAAAGGTGAGCTCTTGTTTTACTGATCAGTCTATATATGTTCTTACCCTCACATATGGCCATGAAATTTGGGTCATGGCCGAAAGGACGAGATCCTGGATACAAGCAGCTCAAATAAGCTCCCACCACAGGGCAACCAGGCGCTCCCTTAGAGTAAGGGTAAGGAGCCAGGCCACCCAGGAGGAGCTCAGGGTAGAGCCACTACTCTTCCACATCTAGAGGAGTAAGCTGAGTTGGCTCACGCCTCCCTCAGGGTGTGTTCCAGGTATTTCCCACTAGGAGGAGGCTGAGGGTGTCTCCCAGGATGCACTGGACCCCGAGAGACACCATGTCTGCTCGGATTGTCTTGGGCTTCCACCAGAGGAGCAGGAGGAGGTATCTGGGGAGAAGGAAGTCTGGGCGTCTGCTGCCCCCACAACCTGGTACCTGATCAGTGGAAGATGATGAATACAATTATTATTAATCATCTTTCACAAGGTTATGGCACTGCTTGTCTCCATTACAAAAAGCATTTAGGAAAAAAAAGAAAACATAATTCCATCAAACATGCTGGTGGCCTAGTGAAGGTCTAGGGCTGCTTTGGGCCCCGGCTGCTGTGATTGATGGACCCATGAATTCTGCTCCCTACCAGAAAACCCTGAAGGAGAAGGCCCAGCCATCAGTTTGTGACCTTACTCTCCAGCTCATGTGGGCTGCACAGCAGGACTAGTATCCAAATGAGATCAGCAAGTCCACCTCTGAAAAAAGCTAAAACTGTTTGAGGAGTGGCCTAGTCAACAATCGTTTGTCTCGAAGAATGCTATCGGGAGGTTTAGCCTGTTAGCTCTGTCTGTTACCTCGGTCAAACCTTTAAACAAAACAGTAAAACACATTAAAAGTAAACAATTCTAAGCTTTCCCCATTTATTATCTGCCAAACCTCTGCCTTTGTCAGTTTGGTTGACTTTGGGCCGTCCGGTTGTTGGAAGTTGCTCCAGGCTGAAGCTAGTTCAAACCGTGGCGACAAGCAGCTCTCACTCCTCCTCACCCAATCAAAATGAGCTTCCACGGGACTCTTGTAGTCTGCATTCGGCCCGTGGAAGGGGGGGGGGGGATCTCTGCTCTCCTGCAGGGTGTGGCTCAGCTCCCGGGTCAGCTTCTACACATCTTAGAGAGATCAGCGCTGCTTTGATTTCGATGCTGGCTTCACAGAAAACAGACTCTACTTTGCCTGGCAGCGCTGGGAGGGGTGTCCTCCAAACTTCAGTCGCAGTCTATGTACAGGGAGAGATCGCTGCCTTCCAGTGCGACTGATGATGACCAGCGACAGAGGAGGAAGATAAGACTGGATGGCTAGTCTTTATACAGTGGCCCCCCCAGTGCTGTGAGAGGCAGTCCCTGGGGGAAGGAGTGACTGCGGCAGTCCCTTACATTTGTTGTAGCCTTAGATCAGCCTTAGAGTCTGATCTTATGTTATTTTCCTGTTGGCTGAGTTCACAACAGCTGTCTCTTGTCCTCTGACAGCTGGGAGAGGAACCAGTGCAGTTCTGACCAGGGTAAAAAAGGGTTTAGAAACCAGACGAAGTGGATGACACGTTGATGTCCAGATTGAGCTGCAAATCTGGAAGGAATCCAACCACAAACCAGATGATCCACTGGAAGGTTATTAGGTCTGTTATGTATGAAAGAGTTCACCCTTTTCTTTATATGGAAAAATGCATAGACTGTATAACAATACAGTAATTACAATACACGGAGAGGTCGTGGCCGAGTGGTTAGAGCAGCGCGCTTGCACTCAGAGAAGGTTGCAAGTACCCGGTTCGATCCCCGGTGCCGGCATTCTGGGTCCCTGAGCAAGACCCTTAACCCTAGATTGCTCAGTGGCAGCCCACTGCTCCCTTAGGGGATGGGTTAAAAGCAGAGAACACATTTTGTAGCTTTTTACTTGTGACAATGCAATGACAATAGAGTTGTATTCTATTCTACAATGAGGTTTTTGGATATAGCGAAATGAGGAAAACAACAAAATGAATCAAATTTATTCTCACGATGTCTACCACTGGGCTGAATGGTGGAGTAGGTGGTAGCAATGCTGCCTTGCAAGGAGAAGGTCCTGGACTCAAATCAAGGCACAAGGCCTTTCTGCGTGGAGTTAGTTCTAACCCTGCATACTTGGGATTGAGGTGCTCCAGCCTCCTCCCACAGTCCACATACATGCATCTAACTCTGAATTGTCATATAAAATTGATGGTGGTATGCTATCTGGGACTTCACAAACTGAAATGTTGAAAACGTTTTCTTGAGGGAAAAAAAATGCATTTATGACGGCAATGTGAGAAAGTGAATGTTTATAAGCCTATTGTTAAACTGGAAAGTTTAACAAATAGTTTCTTCCCACAAGCCATCACTCCAATGCACAGCTGACTCTGATAAAAAAGGACTGTTCATTTTTATAGTTCATATTGTATATACTGTATACTAAATCCACCTACCTTCCTGTACTTTGCACAGTATATAATATTCATTTATTCCAGCATGCCCATTCTCTGCACTCATAATACTGCAGAATTGTACGTATGTGCACCTGTATATCATTTCCACCTCTTATATGTATATAATAATAACAACTGTAGAAATATTTACTCTTGCATCCATTGCACTCTGCTCATTGCGCCATTGCATTATTGTCTCTGTTGTTGTTGTCTTTGTTTTTTATCGTGTGTTCATATGTGTTTTCTATACTGCAGACGTGTTTGTTTTTTACTACTGTATGATTGTGTTATTGTATTAATGTATAGATCAGCATGTCCTAAGCATTGTACAATCCAGAGTCAAATTCCTCGTATGTGTACACATACCTGGCAAATAAAGTTGACACTGATTCTTAAATATGGAAGTGAGTTGTCTTACTTGCACCAAATTATCCTGCTATGTAGGAAAAGTTTAAGAGATTTAGGGCAATTAAAAAGATACATTTCTTCTCACTCACACAAAACAGGTTGAAACACTCTTATCTCTGGGACTATGAAATAAATGAAAGCTTGGATTTAAGAGAAGATTTAATCAAAATCTTGGGGATAATTACAACCCACAACCACAATACAGAGCTATAGAGAGCAACCAGGCCACTGGTGCAACCTCAGTTATTATATGGGAGGAATTATAGTGTTTCCTCTATAAGAAAATCCGCTATTTTACCGTGGTTTTTACTTTTTATGATGTCTGTAAAAATGTCTACTGACAGTGGGAGATTAAATGTAATAAATAACTACTCTTTCCAAGTGGTTTGTGCATGAAAAGTAGCTGTATCGATTACTTGCTTCTTTTCTGCAACTGAGTCAGCTGAAGGACAGATTGTTTATCAGTATTTTGGCTTTTTTGACAACTGCTAATGTAGCTGCCTAAGTGACTTTTTTGGGAAAAACATCATACTTTGGTGAGAAAAACCAAACGCACACTTAGAGATTGAGTGTGTGTCATCAGTATAAGGGCTTGAGAGCTAAACTACCAAGAATAAAGCCTACATTTATTATTAAAAAGTGAGACTTTCAGTTGCTTCCCTCTACTGTTGCTATGCTTTGTACAGAGAAAAAGGAGTGGATCAAAGTCACAATGCGGGGAGACTGGAGCAGATATTACAATTTCTATCTGAATGCTGTCAGAGTTTTTGATTTTGGAATTACAAAAATGTGACACCGGCAGTCATTCATCACTGTGGTAAATTACTGACAGACTGGGCCAGCCACAGGATGCCTTTGAAGTACTTAGGTATGGGTGTCGGGGTGTAAGGTCTCCCAGCTACTGTTCTAGGATAAGATGTCTCCTGACTTCCACTTCCTTACATAACAAACTGCCATAAAATCTTCAACTTATGACCTCACACAGGAGCTGGAGACTCTGCTATCCAACTTTTGCTTTGGTTAGCCATTGCAGGAAATAGATAATCCATTACTCTTAAAGAGATTTCAGTGGTGTTTTCTGCTGCGTTACGTTCATTTTCTTTTTTTTATTCGCCTTTTGTTTTATATTTCTACAGACTTTGGAAATGGAAATAACTATAGTAAGAAACAAGCCTAAAGACAACTCAAAAGAAATTTGTTTTGCAAAAGCACTGATCATTTTGAATCCAACACAGCTAAAATACTGGGTTGGATTCACCTTCATATTCTTATAACAATCACAGCAGAAGGTCATCATCTTTGGACTCCAGCATTTGAAAAACAACCTGCTTTGTCGGTCCCTTATTCTTGGTGGCTCCAGTAATGATGTAAAGAGCCTTGGTCATCTTTGACAAATGCATGCCATTTAAATCCCATTTTATACAGCTTTTTAGGACGTCCCTATTTCACCTGTGCTATACTGACAAATAAATATCATGTCTCAGTTTGAAAGTATAAAAACTAGTAATTCATCATTATCTATAAGCCTAAAATATTCAATGAAAAAGCCTTTCATTTTATACCAAACGAGAGTGTTGTATGTATGAATGTATGTATCAGTTGAATTAGAATCAGTCTTTTTAATTGGGTTGATAATATATTTCTTTATATAAATTGGATCTGTCTGTCTTGTGAAGTGCCTTGAGATGACATTTGCTGTGGACTGATGCTGTATAAATACACCGAAATAAGTCAATATTGTGATTTAGCTTAGCAAGCTGATAACACAATTTTAGCTAGCAGTTAGCTTGTCTCTGAGCAGCTTGTTAGCTTATGGGACTGATCTGACAACATTTAAATAAACATGAATTCAGATGTAGATGTTCTATGTGTAGGATTAAATAAGTAAAATAAAACATATTAAAACGCATTAGATAGCAGGCTTGCCGTTCTGCCCTGATTCCACTCGTTATGCTAAGATAAGCTGAGCTGGATTTAGCCACATTGGTGAACATGTGCTAACTTTAGGACTGGTCAGTAAATAAGGAAAACATTTTTTTTTACATGCATGTTGACCTACTTATTTTTCAAACCCAACTGTACAATTTTCTTATCATCACCCTTTAAGATGAAGTGGTAGTAAAGAGAGGAAATAGAAAAAATGATAAGCAAAAGGAACAGACGATAAAGAAATAAATCTCTCAGTCATTTGTGCTTATCGTTCAGTTTTATCTTAAAGGAGGAGTTTTATCTGGAGTGCGTAATCGTTATGTCACCGTCACCCCTTACTTAACTTGACCCACAGTGGACTGCCTTGTTTTTGTCACTTTAACCCATATCTGATAGCTCACTCTACCCCTGGACATCTCCCACTGATTAGCGGAGCGCCCACTCCCGTTTCAGCCACACCCAAACATGTCAACATGCCCCGTCTACTTTCCCTAAGAGGAGTTTGATTAAGGCCAGGATCCAATGAGGGATAATCTGCAGGTGATTATCTATAGTAGACAGGGACGATGAGAGGGGAGCCACATTCATAATTCCTATCTAATACACAGCACTTAGTCCCTTTGACCCAATGACCCACATCCTGCCTTGTAGAGCCCAGAGCTCGTATTGTCATACAGAAAGGCTTACAATGGCTTATCTGGTGGGACCTCAGGCACAGGGAGATACTTTTCAGCCCACTCTTCAATCGGGAGGGGCAGTTTGGCCACAGTGCTGCATTATCCGGGACAGTGATATATATGTAAGAGTCTTGGCAGCTGTCCCATAAACTGCACAGAGTAGAGATAACTTGATGGACAAAGATGGCAAGACAAAAGAGGAGAAGCCAAAAAGAAAAAAAAAAGAAAAAAGTACTGCAATTGTTTGCTTGTGGATGTAAGGGTGCATTTTTGAAACCCTTTGCAGATTTCCAGGATTGCTGCAGAGGCTATTTGTTATTTGGAAGCAGATAGAAAGTGAGTTTGTGTCTGAGCTTCACATGCGAGATGTTATGCATCAGCGAGTGCCCTCTCAGCTAAAGAAACGTGTCCATATGTGAGCACCTACTTGTCAGATGCAAGAAAAAAAAAAAAAGAAAAAAATCTCAGACATACGTATGAAACATTCATCAGGATTATTTGCAATTCTGAGTGCGCGCTACGCATTCTGTGCGGACCGGGAATGCGTTTCGGAGCATATGTGAGCTGTATTGTGGCACGCGAGGGATAAAGGAAGGATTGTGGCACTTGTAATGTATGCAAAAGCAGAAGTGCACGAGAAAAGATTTTCTGTTGCAGCCGTGTAATAAAGTACACGCGTGTGTCTGAAAGAGTGTTGCACTGAGTGGTGCCAGAGCCCTCCTTTGTAACCAACGAATCGAGGTCAGTGTGACTCCGTACTGAATAGCAGCGCGGTGGTAGGGTAACATGACAGGCAGATAGGATGAATCTTCTGCTCCCCTTTGGGTTCCCTCTCTCTAAGGTTCTCTTCTTCCCAACACATCGGCAATCCTCATCCCTCCGTGTCCACTTATCATGCACACAGAGCACTGTTAATGGATATGAAGGTTGCTTTCCGGCTGTTACAGTCGTACACAGAAGTTTGCATACACTCGTGTTCTGCATGAATGTCATGATTCGTACATGTGGGCTTGTGATTTATTCAAACGATCCTTTTTTTTTCAGCCGTGAGGAACGACGTGGTTATTTCCAGGGGAAAATGAACCAAACGGATAACCGGAGCGCCTCTCAAAAGACAGCCTTTGAGATGTGGAGGGATTCACGTTCTGAATCTACAGTATCTGTTTAACGCTATTATGTCAAAATGGAGAAAAGTCTCTAAAGAACGCTCTGACACCTTGCTGGATCCATGCCACGGAGCATAAGGATGGCTCTGAAAACAAAAGAGCTCCAACCATTTTGATGTGTGTTTGGGATCGTTGCCCTGTTGGAACACCCGGTTTTGTCCGGGTTTCATTCATTTGGCCCATTTCGTCCTCTTCAGACGAAGTCAGATTGGTTTGGATTGTCAAGAGCCAACCAGTAATCCATGGGGTTTGAGCCTATCATAAACTGGAACAGTGTCACTGTTTGCGATGGAGCAATAATTAACTAACCTGACCCTAGCAATATGGATTTCGCTCCGCCTAGCTTCACTCACATCCATCTGGAACTGATCCATAGGAATGGCCTTTTTTGAAGGCTGGACCTTATCAAAAATTCTTGCATATGATTGGATAAGCCACTTGTCTGTCATCTTTATTGACGTGCTATTTCAACCACTCACACCGAAGCTAACCCGTGACGTTGATGAGAGCGATGCAGGAAAAAACAAAACTTTTTTTTATGTGTTTGCGGCTCTAGTGGCACGCGTTTTATTGACAGTGAGCTGACAGGAAGAGGGGGGAAGACAGGCGGCAAAGCGCCGCGGGTCGGAGTCGATCCCGGGCCGACCGCGTCGAGGACTAAAGGCCTCCTAACATGGTTCCCACTAACCGCTAACAGCCACGGGCGCTCCCCGGAAAACAAAACTTGCCAAATCCGGTTGGGAGAAGGGCGAAAACATGGTTTCCACCAACAAAAGCCTTCAGAGCCGTTCTCTGATGTTCTTTTAATGAAACAATATTAGGTAGATTGGACAACACAGAAGAAATAGCAGCATCAATGTTAACGCTTGCTTCCTCGATGCGAGCCGCCATTGCTGTCTGAATCAAAACAGTCTCACGTCACGGTCGCTTCTCCACTACGTCACATCTATGAAACTCCAGCCCTGCGTCCTGATTGGCTTAGACAATAAAATCGGTTGGAGAAATCACTCTCTATGGGAGAGGTCCCAGATGGATGTGAGTGAAGCTAGGCGGAGCGATATCAATCTGGCTAGGGTCAGGTTATTAATTAACATCCCTATGGATAGAAAGGCTAATAAACAAGAAAAACAGCCCTGATCCAAAATCAGCATCTTTAAACTCAACTGAGATTTCCAGCTGCCCACTCTGACAAAATCAGTCTCTGATGGAAAACATGTTACGGTCAGACAAGGCAATTGTTTATGTGTTTGGCAGAAAATGACAAGTAATCTTCTCCATTTTACAATCTCCAATTCTCTCCTCTGTCTTTCTATACCTCCTGGAAGAGTGGGTCACCAGTGAGACAAAAACGTGTCTCTTCTCTCGTCTCGTGAGGTCTTACAAGGTTGTTGTTCCCCTCAAAATCTATTTTGGCAGAAGACGGAGGGTTTGAGTGGGACAGACAGAAAGTATTGAACTTGTATGTCCTGTGGTAAACCCACTTCACCCTCCCTCAAACTGTTGCTGCTGTCACCCATCCAAATCTCTGCTGGCAGAGTATAGCTCAGACGCAGGCAGGGGACAGGAAGTTCCCCAAGTTGTTTTTAAGTAATCCTTCTTTAATATCAGGTTGTGGCATGATGCTCGGAAGGTTGAGAGAATAAAGAGAGAAATGGGAAGACAAAAGAGGGATAAACGGCAGACATAATGAGCGGTGGCTCCCAAGATGACGTTTTTGATGGTTTGATTGTAAATAAACTACCTGGGAGATGTTTAGGAGGAGTAGCATCATACATGTCAAACAGCACGATGTTGCTGCTGAGTAATCCCACTTATGTTATAGCAATTAGGCAACATGAGGATGTTTACATTTACATCCTGTTTTAAGTAACCCCGCAGCGACGGCCCAGGACTGTCCATTTCTAAGCTGCCAGCCAGCCTTTGGTGGATTTACTGATATTCTGCTTCAGCTTTAATGGTTTTTTGTTTACAGATAGTTTCACATTTTCCAAATGTATGTTGGATTATGTGGTGGTACATTGTGGTGGACCTGCTAAAGCAAACCATCTCCAAACCACAACATTTACAACTCTATGCTTCACTGTTAGTATCAGGTGCTGTATTTGGTTTATGCAGCACAAATAATAATACTTCACTGTTCCGGGAGACTTCATTTACTATCTTGAAGTCTGGTCTTGGGTGGGGTAAATGATTGTAGAACAATTCGGAGTAATACATTATATATAACCCTGTGATAGACTGTCCAGGGTGCAGCCTGCATCTTGCCCACTGAAAGCTGGAGATAGTCACCAGCACCCCTCGTGATCCCACAATCGATAGACGTGTTAGAAAATGGATGGATGGATATATATATATATTACAGTGAGTAACAAACCGTCATGCTTTTATCCTTTTTTGAATAGGTTTCCAGTCTGTAAATAGCCTTACCTGTCTTGGTTTTTAGCAACGTTTCTTACAAGGAGTTGTGGAAACAATAGTAAGAGAACTGTATGTCATCAACAAGGAATGCAAAAAAACATCAGATGGCAAGTTTGGTTCAGCAAATGCAGTGCCACGCCTGATGGAAATGCAAAATAGGAAAGGGAAAAGGGGGCTGGGGGTGACTCAGATCTTTGGCTGGAGTCCAGAGCGTCTAAACAAGTAACCCCCCCCCCTCCCCACAAACACACAAAAAAATGGATAATTGGAGGTAAAAGGGGAGGAGGAGGGTGTGAGGATTCCTGGTGCTACAGAATCAGATGCTTTCATAGTGAAGTGTGGGATTAACCTGGAGGTGGTTTAGGTTTTGTCTTTTCCCAAAGATTTAATTACTTCTCAGTTCCTCCAAGTGAAAGCCGACAGGTGTTTGTTGAATTCGACATTACCTGCCAACTTACTGGTTGAATCTTTCCTGTTCTCAATCCGTTCAGCTGCATCACCTTATGGGGATTACACAATATAAGTATTTTACATACAACACAAAAAAAAAAAATCAGGTAATTAGTACCTTCCTGTGTGATTTTTCTGTAAGTTACATTTATTCAACTCAATTTTAGGGTTTAATTCAGTGGTTCACAAAGTTGAAGTCGGTACCCAGTAGGAGATCACAAAGCTGAAAGTGCATGGTCTTGACGTCTTATGCTTTAAAATAGTTCTTTAAACTAGATAAAAGGAATACATTGACTGTTCATGCGGTATCTGTTGTCATCATATCTCCGTTAAAGTGTCTTATGAGTAACGATGCAACGCTCACAATCATCAATAAAAAAACTGAAAGGTTTGGTTGCTGTAAGTGATTTGGATAATTGTTTACTGAAAGATTCAACTTGTGGCAACACTTCCTTGGATGACCTACGGACAATCGGCGGGATCAATCTGCAAATTACAACAGCATTATTTACTTAAAAGCCTTGATATTTTCCCGCTAGAACTGGTGACAAATGAACTGAATCAGTGTTCCAACAACACGGGGAACGATGGCTAAAAAGACATAAATTAACGCTATCGCAGCTGTAAATATTCCAGTCATTATCATTAGAAGTGACTTTGTTGTGTTCACAAAGTGAGGGACAATTGCGGTAACTGTAATTTACCAAGATACGCTGCAAGCTCAGTAAAACTTTAATTCTGCTCCCAAAAAGTCAAAACATTCCTTTGAAGCCCCGACTTCACTTGAAACTTCAAGGCCAGATAAGTATAGGCTCCTTACTGATAATGGGGAGCAGGATCTTAGCCAACATTCCCAACCATTAATCAGTGTCACTTGGAAAACCAAGCCTCCCATTAGCGTTCCATTGTAGAGATAGTGGCTGACACAAAGGAGGAGGATCAGGCCACAAGACACAACTCCCAGCAGCCGGGCTGCTCCTATTGACCCCCCCTTTATGGCAGATGCACCCCTTTTGTGAAGGAACAAGGCTTCTGTCGAAAGGGTTCACCTCTCCTCCCCCATTCCCATTTTTTTTGCAGTGAGTTTTGACAGAAAGGAAGGAAGGAGGAAAGGAGAGCGTAAGGAAAATGAAATGAAAAAGACAACAATGCAGCATCTCCATTAAGGCGTTCTCAGTAATTTATGTAATCTTATATCTGGGATGTCTCGTGACCCTTCATGTAGCACTGAAATGGTGCATGCCTCCATATTAGAAGTTGCATGGAGTTGTGAAATTTTTTGATACCAAGAACTCACGATGTTGAAGTGGGAAATTATTGAACCAAAAAGATGAAATAAAATTCAGTTCCATTTATTTAACCCTGTGGATCTCTAGGCTTTTTTTTTTCATCAGATATACAGTACAGTTCTAGAAAACATGGGTTAGGGTTAAGCAGTTTATAAGTTTCAAATAGTTTAACATCTTAAAATGTACAATCCTGTTTGAAAAAAAATAGACACTCGAGAATCTGAATGAAAACATTCACTATCATGTGCAAATGTTTTCAAATGGCACTCCATGTTAATTCCCATATCAACTGCCACTAGTTGCCAGCTTGTCACTTCATGCTTCAGTCATATCAGTCAGCAAACCATTTTTTGTTCATAGCATTGCATTTCTTTTTTTCTAATTTTTCATAAATGATGGAAATGGTCATTAAACGCTACAACCTTGTACATAAACTAATTTGATATGTCCCGAAGACTTCATATTGTAGCTCGCTTCCATTTATTATGGGAACGGGTTTCTCATCATCCCCATTTGGGGCAGCTGACTCTCATGAAAGATGACAAACAATAACTTGATGATCAATAAAAAAAAAATAAAAAAAAAACTGAGGGCAAACTCCTGCTGGAAGATAGTGTTTCGCAAATCCTATAACCATCTTTTCATGTAGTAAACTAGTTAGGTCATTTGATTTCAAATCGAGATCGAAACATCCTCCTGGTTGCTCTGTTCTGTCTCATGAAAAGTCAGGTTTGAAATGAGCAAAACTGCAGACGTTCAAAGTGATGTGAAATATCTGCATCCTAATCAAGTAAGTATAATATAGGTGTAGTTAGTTTTTTGGATAAAAAAAAAAAAAAAAAAACTGTTTTGTTTAAATGAAAAAGTGTAGCTTGTTGTGGAAACAATTAGCATAGTTATCCGAAAGATATTTAGGAAGCTTTGGCTAATTTATCCAGGAACCAGGTTGAATATTTAATTTTGTGGGCTGGTTGTTATCTGCTGTGTGCAATCCATGCTGTCAGGGTATTAAAAATACAATTACGACTTTCTATTATTCTGTGCACCTGCCCCTCTTGCTTTAAACACAGCTGCAGGAACTAAAAGTTTGTGCATTAACCGTCAGAAGTGAAAAGATGACTTTCAGTAGGAGGGGAACTGATTACTTTCAATTTTCCCCTTTGCTCTTTTGCATTTTTTGACCGTTTTGTACCAGATATTCTCAGCCACAAAGCCAAACCTTCTGTCACAGGACATTTTGTGCTGACCATGCTGCAGGTTTGTGCCCGCCTTGGTGATATTTTGTATCCAGTTACGGCAGTAACAAAACAATCTGTTGCAAAGAAATATAGTTATGTGAGTCTTAATATAATCAGCAGGAGGTCGCTGAGAACTGTGTGGTCTGATCTGGGTTCACAATCTGTCACCTTTTGTCAAAGCGGACTGGCCCAAATGGGACTCAGAACCAAAGTTAAAGGAAATAATATTACATAATCTGAATATGAATCAGTTATTTATGTCAGTTTTCTCCCCTGTAAGTCACTAAATATTGTGAATTACCACACAACATGGTCTGTGGAATAGATCAGAAGAGCATGCCTGGATCCATCCATTAATGGGTGGAAAATGGGTGTATTTTTTTATTTTTTAGTTGTTTTTATCAGTTATTTGTTATTTATTTCTTATATAGTGTGTAAATTGAGGGACAGAGATTTATTTATTTATTTATTTATTTTTAAACATATGCACGGATCGATGGCACTTTTTAAATTTCGTTGTTCTTGTGACAATGACAATAAAGTTTTTAATTATTATCATTATTATAAACGAGGGGTTTCAACTGGTCAAACTAGTCCAATTTAGCCCTTATTTTTCTTCACTGTTTCATACCAATAAGAGACGACTGTGTGAGCGAGTGTAGGCTCACAATGATTTGTATTTAATCATTGTCTGGCCGCTCTGGACTCCAGATTAGCCATTTTATAATCTGTATCTGTATAATCAGACTGATTCTGACTTCGTAAAGTGCCTCGAGATGACATGTTTCATGAATTGGCACTATATAAATAAAATTGAATTGAATTGAATTGAATTTTAGCAACTTAACTCAGTGCAGAGTTATACTATTTTTCTATGTGCAAAGGCTCATCTCATAATGCTTTCCCTAACTTGAAAAAGAGTGGCAGCGTTGAGTTGTCTACAGTCAGGTTCTTATTGCTTTGCTCGTGAAAAAGGCTTCAACGTCTGCGATGTTACCCCTCCAGAATGGCAGATTTACTGGTGTACAGTTTGTGGTTGTTTTGTACCGGAGTGCGAACAATACTTTATACTGGAAGTCAGACCAACACTTCCCAATAAGTCTTGTCGATTGCAGTTTACACCCAAATCAAGTTCAGCTTCATTCATTTCAGTCTCCGTCTCCTCGGGTCAATTTCATTGACTGGAGTCTTGTCCAGGGCAATCAAACCCAGTGTAGGCCACTTTATCCCAGCTCAGCCCAATCCAGTAGAGTGGTTAAACTTACTTTGTGAAGTATTCCTATCATTTCATCCCTATCAACCAACACAGAGCCAAACCAAGCCTGGATCAACATATTTTCAGGCCGTACTCCATCTCTTCCTTCCTGCAATCCCTGGCTTCTGGTGATAAGGAGGTTACGCAGTGTGTTTGTTGTTGACAAGGCAGTAGGCCTATAGATCACAATAAGTAGCTCCAGTTCTTCGCTTTTTTCTGCTGAGGAGGCACAAACACAAGCTTCCGTCATCTTCTCTGTAAGAGAACATCGATTCTCGGAGCCGTTCAAACGCGAGACCAACAAATGATCAGGTCAGGATGAGGACGCTGCTCTGACACTCATCAATATGTATAGAGGTCAGACGGTGTGTTTAGTATCGAATATGTGCTGAATTTTACTAAAAACTGAAGGAGAAGTCCATTTCATGCTACTATTGAATCATTGACGAGTGCAGGGGAAATAGGATGCTATTGATCTCCAGTGGAGGATTGGATTTCAAGCTGGGAGAGGATACTGGTCTCAATATACAATAGGAGGAGAAGATAACAGAGTGGACTATATATAACCTTTAGCAGGCAGTCAATAGCAGGGGGGACAAATGAAACCGTGGCTAAATACGATCTTTGCCACTAATTCCTCCCAATCAATTGCCAGATTTGTCACACAGATCTCTTAATATTGAGAACAAATCAAGCGGAAATTAGAAGGAATATGCTGTTCTTTATTGGGTGACTGTAAATCTTTCTCAATTAAGTAACAAATTCTCATGATTTTATGCGTTGTTGTGTATATCTTCTTTTTTGATGGTATTGCTTCAGGCATGTTGGTCATGACCAGTGAGGTTGCAGCTGGACCAAAGTGTAGACTGACAGGCAGCACGGTGAACTGAAATATTTAATGAACCAAGCGTAAAACCTACAAAGCAGACACAAGGAGTATGAGGCCATGAACAAAGGCAGAAAAACTGAATAAGGCAAGAGAGTCATGAATAGAAACAGATAAAAAATATATATATAAATAAATCCAGCAATGAGACAACAGGAGTTTAAGTAGTGGGGAAAACAGGTGAGCGGCATGAGAGATAATGAGCTTTGACAGGTGAAGTGAATCTGCTGGATTTGCAAGGCGGCAGAGAAAGCCTGATTAACATGAACGGAACTGATAGAAAATAGAAGAACAACCAAATTTATAAAGGACACAGGGATATCTAATGAAGAAAACTCCAAAAACAACCAATGTAATGAGCACAAAAGGTGAACAAAAGAGGGCAAGAGCATGAAAACACCTAAGTCCTCAACATCATGCACTGCAAAAACGGAACTAAAAATAAGTAAAATGTTCTTAAAATTTGTGCATTTTTCCTTGATTTGAGCAGGTAAATAGATGATCTGCCAATAGAATAAGATTTATGCACTTAAAATAGGAACAACTCATCTTCATCATCTTATTTCAAGCATTATATCTAATTATCTTATTTTAGGAGTAAAAATAAAAATACTCATTCCATTGGTAGATAATCTTATTTACCTACTCAAATCTAGGACAAAAACACTAATTTTAGGAACATTTTAAGATCCGTTTTTGCAGTGTGACAGCGTTGTTTTCTCGCGGTCCTCTGGTTGCATCCCTCAGCCCAGAAATGTGACAGCTTCATTGGTCTTTCTAAATTTCCCTTAGGTATGAGCGCACACATGCATGGTCGTCCTGTGTCTCATTGTGTAGAGGTTACGGGGACTGACCTTTAAAACTGCTTTAAATTTGAAACGATTTTTTTATTTTTTTTTTACAGCTATTCTAATCACTGTTTCTAAATTCTAATGTAACACAATGTTGAGGTGTTATTGAAAAATAATAAAATGAACGTTTTTTTATATCAAGATCAAGATTCCAGATGGAATACAACTCATTGATGCAGGGGAGGAAGGATGAGCTGAGACGTGTATGTAAGTGAACTGTACAAAAAAAAAAAAAAAATAAGTTATCAAAAGGAGTATAAATATAAAATAAAACATATAAACCTTTTTTTTTTAATTGCAATTTTACACTGGTCTGTAAAAGTATTGTTGAGGGGTACAACTGTAAATAATCCTCAAAGATGAAGGATCGAGTATAGGTTAGCCATATTTCTATTGGCTGTTCACTTCCGCTCAAGCTGTACGACACTTTGCATAACATGACAGATTGGGATGCAATGATAATTCACTGATTGCATTTGCTGTATAATGACTGAATAAAAAGACTACTGCCAACACCATCGCCCGTTAATTCGCCTCCGGTCATAGTTGTCGTCACGAAGTGAGCAGAGCCTAGCAGGAGGCAAATAATCTGTCTCTTTCAGCTTTGGTATTAGAGAGACGGACAAAGTCTCTACAGTGTTTGTCTTGGAGAGCGGCCTAGCATGCATGCTAAGAGAACTGCAAGAAAGAGATCCTCCGTATTCAGAGAGGGCCGTCGTGTTTGATTTAGAGGGAGGCGGCAATATATACGGCACAGGTTTGCCGTAGTTTTATGACTTTGCATATTTGTTCGTGTGTGGGTGGTCCCACAGGGGTGGTGGTGGTGATGGTGTTGGTGCAGAGTGGGTGGGTGGGGGGGTATTTGTAGTCAGAACCAACTGACCCCTTATGTTATTGTTCTGTAATTCATCCCAGTGGCATCTGGGCATCAGTACAGCCTATGGTGAATTGTAAAGATCAGAGAAGCGGGTTGTCTGGCTGGGTATGTTGGAGTGGTGTGTGTGTGTGTGTGTGTGTGTGTGGAAGGGGGGGGGAGGTGTTAAGGGCATGTGTGTGTCTCAGAGAGTGTCTCATGGTTTCCACACTCCCTTCAGAGAGCATCCATCTGGATGCGAGTAGATTTATTGTTTTGACACCCGTACTGCGCTGCAGTCTGGAGAGAGAGACCCCACTTCGCCTCTTTGTAAAAAAAAAAAAAAAAAAAAACATGATGGAGAAGGTTTGATGTTAGTTTATTACAGGAGAGTTTGACTGGCCACACAGATCTCCATATCTTTTTTTTTTTTTTTTTAACATGGTCTGTGCATTCGTTCTGTCTTTGTACAGTGTTTGGCACAAGCATCCACGCGTCGTGTGTTCAGATCCCCTTTTGAACGGCGTCACAAGGCAGACAGGAACTCGAGAGGATCTTGGTGGTAAGGAGTGATTTAATTCTAGCAAAAGGAAGAAAAAAAAGCAGCTTTAACAGAAGGAGAAAAGGGTGTGGAACTGGGGTTAGCGTGACGTGAGAAATAAGGAGAAAACAATGAAGGAGCTATAATACTGAGGAGTGGCATAGAGACCAGGTGAGTCCAATGAGAGAGAAGCAAAACACCTTGAGGAGATTGCTGAGCAGGGAAACTATGGGAAGGGGACTTATTAACTCAGAGAGCATCAAACTACAACACAAAAAAAGATCTATAAACCCAAAGGGGAAAATACCAACATCAAGGGGTCTAAGCAGGAATGCACAGGGAGCTCAACACAAGAAACAAGATTTCAACACAACTGAACGAACTGAGTATGGTAAGACTCTAACAATAATAGCAAACAACCCAGATAGGAACAGAATAAAAACTCAATTCAAAAGGAAAACGAAAACACCTGTGGATTAACGACATCTTGGGTTTTTTCCCCCCAATGTTACGGTTCCAACACCATACCATATTCTGTTGGGATATTAAACGAAAAATAGACGAACACAAAGTAGAACATAACGGTGAAATGGGAGAAAACTGACACTTTTTTAGCTTTATTTTTTCACAAAGAAGATAAAAAAAAAGTTTGGCACATTGTCGTCAGCATTCCTCACTGTGATACTCCTATTTAAAATACCATGTATTAAAAATTAAAATGCAACCAATCACCTTTGAAAGTTGCCCAATAAGGAAACAGAGGTCACCAGTGTGTAATATGAACTGTGATGGCCTCAGAGGTTTTTTTTTTTTAAAGAACATTAGGGAACAAACAGCATCATGAAAGACTAAGTATCACAGCAGACAGGTTTTGGAGAACACTAAGGAGAAGTTTAAAGCATTGTGACGGACTGGTGACCTGTCCAGCTTTTCTTCCACCTGGAGATAGGAACCAGTGTCCCTGCAGGGATAAGTGGATATAGATAATGGATGGATAGACAGACGTTTAGACCAGGGTTAGGACATGAAACAATCTTTTAAGATTGCAATAGGCATGACTGTTAGACCTGACACCCCCCCGGTGGGACTAAATGAGCACAAAAGGATGTAGCAAAACCAAAAGCTAAGAACTGACACAAAGAACTAAACACAGGAAGGAGCTAAGAAACAAAACAAAGAGTAATTTGTGTTTTGATGTTTGAGATTAAATAAACGACAGATGACGAGCCGAAATGATATATAAAATAAAAAAATAAAAAAGTGACCAACAAAACACAGTGCCATGGATCCTTACATTAAACCACAATCATAGCATGGAGGTTTGTGGTCATCATACGAGAAAAATATGAAAAGGAATTAATAGTTTTGCAAGTAACTACATGAAATATGTAGAATTTCTGAATCAAACATGTAAACGATTAAATTCTTTGCTTATTTTAATTTTAAAAAGAGAAAAAAAATAAGTGAAACATTAGGTCTGTATTACGTATTTCTATGTTTGTCCATGTTCTGTGGAAAAAAATGAAGTTCACAGATCAGGACTCTGAGATCAACAAAAGCGCCGCACGCCGCAGGTTTCTGCAACGAGAAACTGGAGCAAAGTTCCCGCAAGACAAACAAAATGCAGAGACCAGGAATAGTTCACACAATTTTATTTCCTATCAGGAGAGTTGACATATAAAGTGCAGTATGCAGATATCACATTCACTGACGCTGGGGAGAGGATTATAGTGTTTATATAGACAAAACTAGCAGTATTTAAAACACAAACGACATTACATATAGGGAAATAAATGGGACAAATTCAATTTGCATCATTTTAGTCGTTGGCTAGCACACCATAAGAAGGTTAATTTGGCTTCTGACAAATATCCGTTTAAAGTGCTTGGGTTGTCTCAACATCTGTGGCGAATAAACCTACATTCTTTGTAAACATTTAAACATTAAAGTACCTATTAGAGCACCAAACAGAACAGATATAGCAGCTTGTATTATCCAGTGGGTATCAGTGGTAGCTCGTGTAACTCACATCATCCCATTAAGAACTCGATTGTTTGATTTCTGACCGTCTCAAATGAGACTTCCAAGAAGATGATTCACTATTTTACCACAAAGAACTAAGCTTGCGGGTAATAAAGTGTGCCAACGACACCATGTACATCAGATTTAAATACCCACTGAAACAACAGCATCAAAGCAAACTGCTGAGATTATTCTTTTTTTCATTCTTTTTTCTGCATATTTGTTAGTTAATCTTACAGTGTAAGAGGAAGAAAGGCACAAAGGCTTCTCAAAGGCCCTTTGTAGCTCAAACGCTTGGATTCTGCCGATGACATCATGTTGTGACGTTTACTGGGATCCTTGCAGCGTGAAGCAGACACGCGACGCCCCACAACAGAACCAGGAGGATGTCGACATAGCTAAAGAACACGAAGGCCGGCAAGTCCTCCAGTGGCTTTTGAGTCTTGAAAGAGTGACACGTCCAATTTTACACACATTAGTAGGTTTAAATGTCTCTGTACGGATACATCTCCTTAGACAGAGAAATAAACATGAATAACTCGGTTACAGCAAGCAAACAAGGCCTCATTCATGCTCCAGACTTGAGTTATTCTTTCACTTGGTCTGGCTCGAGAACGAAGCTTATTTTAAAATGACCACAGTTTTCCTTCCCCCCCGTCTCATTCTCCCCTGGCTTTTAATAAAGTGTGCAACCAAAGCCATTAAGATCCCAAAGATTGTTGCGACGGTCTTTCAAAGCCCTTGAGATTCCTTGAAAATGACTGCAGTTGAGCAGGGCGTGTCAGCGTGCCCACTTCTGGGCTGAGAAATGTTTTGGTCCTATAGAAATGTGGTTTCTAGAAATGTGTCAATGCTTAATTTTAGGTCTCTGTACTACAAGATCAAATCAGGGCCTTTACTGTAGCACACCCAAGGGGAACCTTTGTCATTTTCGAGCATTTGTGGGTCATGTCATCAAAAAAAGTAAAAAAAACTAATTAAAAACGTACATTCCTCTGAGTTTTTGTGTTGTTCTTCACTCAACTGTTAAAACAAAGGTTACAGCATGTAAATGTAGCTCCGGTCCTGTCAGGTTAGGGTTAGCCAGCCTCTCAAGAAACCGTGAAACTAATTTTAATGTGACGGCTGGGCTGGGTCTCAGGTGACGCTGTTTAATGCCTTGACTGCGACTGAAGACCAAACAAATTGTCTGAAAACATTAATTGCTTTTTTGGCTTTACAGCTTCTGTTGATTTTGAGCCAGAGAAAAGGAAAGCGCAACAGAATAATTAACTCTGGCTGTAACATCAAGGCTTTCAGATCTCGCAGCTTCCTGGTGTGCAGGAAGTTACTTTTCTCAAGTGGGCAGTGGCAATCTTGACTCAGCTGTTGACGATATTAATCTTTAGCTTACAATATGTTCTGTGCATAGGTCAACAACAAAGCACCAATGATTCATAGCTGGAGCAGCGTTTATCATGGAGGCTGTTAGTCACTGATATGCAAGAAACATGCTGCAACATCATAGCAAACTCATCTAACCGGCATACTATGCCTTAAGTATTCATACCGCATTTCATCAGGTTACAATTATAAGCTTCCACGTATTTTATTGTCCTTTTTTGTGATAGACCAACACAAAGTAGGACGTGATTTTCAAGTGGAAGTGAACATTATTACAAAAATAAATATAAAACTAGAGGTGAACATTTATTCTCAGTCCCCTGCAGTTGCAGCTATCAGTCTTTAAGGATATGTTTCTACCAACTTTACAGAGATGGAGCTGTTTACCCACAACAGAACAGATTCTCCCACTTGAGGTCTTGACCTCTGCAGCCCCTCCAGAGTTACCCCGGTCCTCTTGGCTGCTGCTCTGGCCTGTCAGTCTAACGAAAAATACTTGGTAGGTTTGTGTTGTGCCATACCTTCAATCCATCAAATGATGGATTGAACTCTATTTTGAGCTTGTGTTCCTCTGTCTTTATGGTGGTTTTCATTCCTTAATGTCCTCCAACCCTCTGAGTCGTTCCCAGAACAGTTGATTTATACTGAGATCATACAAAATGCTTGGGGACTCTCTAAGCTAATAAGGTAGTCGGTAAGACGGTAATTGGACACTCTGACTTTTATTGAGGGGTATCAGAGTAACAGAATCCGAATACACGTGGACGCCATAATTTTTTTGATTTTGAAAAGTGATTTTAAAAAAAAAAAAAAACAGGTCATGCTTTTTTCTTTTCTTTTCTTTGGAAGAATGAGCTAGCCTCGTGAGACCATCCTGATCTCGCGAGCTTTCAAGGTTTCACTCGCAGATCAGTCTGGCTACTCTCCGTTAAAGAAAATTTGGAGCCGTTCACCAAACGAACGTCCAATCAGCGTTGGCTTTGAGGCGGGTTGAGGTGTGACGCAACGAGAAGCGCGACAGTTCAGTCTAAAGAACATGGCGGCTTCAGCCGATGAAACTAGCGTTAGCGTGGCTATCAAGCAAGTTTTATCGGAATTACAGAGTATTTCTTTGCTGAGCTAATGAGCCTTTACCTGCAGCAGCAAGAGTAGCTTGGCTTGTGGTTGTGTTTTCGTCGTCGCTCGTAACAGAGTGACGACGAAGCATGTTGACGAGTAAGTCATATGCTTCGTTGATCTGATTGGTTTATTTGGCCCGTCTATCACCAACATAGGCCAATCAGCTAACCAGTATTTTCGCCCCTTCCCAAAATTACTTCAACGGAAGGTTTCCAGATGGATATGTGGAGCAAATCTATCTGGCGGAGTCAGGTTAAGAATGAGCTGCTTTGTGTTGGAATATCACATAGAACCACATAAACTACATTAAATTTTATGGTCTAAAAATCTAAAAAGTATGAGGGGTACAAATAAGTATGCAAGGTACTATAAGTATCTATGTAAGTGGCTGCCACAGGGGAAAAAACAACAGACCTTATAAAAACCACTAGAGTTATAAAGTAAGAAGCTTTAGTTTTAAACAGAACTTTTCTAACTTCCTGTTGCAGCTAGCTGCGCTACAGCGTGAAAACCCACTTGTACGTTCAGAGGAACAACTGGACATTCGGTTTCCCATCTTTTTATCCTCCTCTACTTCTGTGCAACACCAATAAGACATTTCAAAATTGTCAATTTGCATCATTATTTATAGAAAATATGTTCTTGTATAAAAAAAAAAAAAATCTAAACAAAATGCCACAAGGGAGGGAAGCGGTCCCTTGTTTTACCTGCTGTAGCTTCTACTCAAAAGTTATTATCTGTGTTTTGACATATACTTCATGACTTATAGCCACACCTCAGCACCTGTAGGTCAGTAAAATGAGCCTTTATGAGCCAAAAATGTACAAAAAAACAGCAACTGAACACAAAACATTCAAGCTACTAAGGTAGAAATATGTAACTAGGGCATATTTAGTGTTTCATGCATTGAGGGATTTGTCAGAGAAATAGGCTATAGAGGAACTATCAGATGAAATATCGTCTGTAATTTATACTTTCTCCTTTTTCTGATCTTTTTCCTTCAAACCCCTACAGTCATCCATAGTTTTACATTTGGGCAACTCACACAAATATATGTATACAATTTAATGCTAACACTATGTATAACGTTTTGAAAGGCCACGGTTTGTCTATTCAACACGCTGCTGTTAAGGCTGTACGCTCCCCTAAAGTTAAGATGGCAAACTAAACAAGAGGATGAGAAATGCTGAACTCAACTTGAGTGAAATGGATTCGGGATGCAGACAACATGGGAAAAAAAAAATGAGCATCTTTTTCTTAAAATACAGTTTTTATTTGTGAATTTACACAGATTAGCAACACATCTAAAAGCAACTCCATTAGATAACCATTTATATAGGATTTTCACAGGTCACAAAGTAGCTTGGCTCATTCCGACATGCCAAAGCAAAACGCATTCTTTTTGTTTTTGACGGGGGAAAAAAAAAAAAAAGTAATGGATAGAGAGGCATTAGTAAAGCAAGGTGCAAACGGTTAAAAACACATGAGGAAAAAAATAAAAAGGATGAAAAGCACATTCAGTTCATCTGAGAGCAAGATCAGCTCATAAAATACTTAAAAGGAGGCCTCGAGCTCTCTGCAAACTAAAAGGAAAGATAGTGAGCTGTGGTACGGATGAAAAAAAAAAGACATTTTCAAAAAGAGAGATGGTATGGAGGGAGGAAAAAAAAAAAGACAATCTGAGTGACAAAAACATGGTGTGTTAGTGTCAGTTTGTCCACTTCTCTCAGTAAACTACACACACAAACTCAATTTCCAAACTCACACCTCGCTTCTCCATCTTCCAGTTGTGTGACCCACCCACACCCTCTCTCCCTCGCCCAGAGCCAGAAAGCTGTCGTGTAACGCAGCTAAAGATGCTCCCCCGCATCCTGCCGCCCTCCCTCCAAATCCAATACTTCACATTGCTCGCTGGGATATATTGGTACATCTATTTAACTGCAAGGAGGGGGGGGGGGGGATATATGCAGCAAGCCATCACCGGTTTGGGCTGTGCAGAGTTCAGCAGTGGGTCATCTGACTGTTGCAGCGTGATTGTGTTTTAGAGGTCGGGCTTTAAGAGAAACATCACCGGGTTCAGAGCGGGATCAGATACAAAAGAAAAAAAAAAAAAACATCCATCATGTAACGTTTCAGTTCTTAAAAAAAATTAGGATACATTAAGCGAGAGAGGGAGAGAGAGGAAAAGAGAGAAAGAGAGTGCATGGATGGTTCTGAATTGCGAGTTTTTGGGAGCTTGGGGAGAGTTGGTGTAGTCGCTGCGGGGATTTTTACAGATGTCATGAGGCCCATGAAGCCTGAGCAGGCAGGTGAGAATCACAACCTTTGTCTTAATACAGTTGGGAAGGAAATTTACAGTATGGCTTTAAGAGAAAAACACACACAGCAACACACCACACTAAAGACGACGCCATTCCCATTTCTCAGGCCCTGTCCGCAACAACCCAGAAATTTAGCAAAGCTGTGATATTTCTGCTCGGCTCCCAGGTAAGAAAAACTGAGATTTTTAAAAGTCTTTAAGCGTTTAGATTAAAATAAAAAGTAACTTCTAGTGTATAATCAAATTATTAGCCCCTCATAGGAAATTATGTTTGGTTTTTTTTCCCAAAAAAATTTCCACATACTTTTTTTTTTTTAAAGAGAGCAAGGATGTTTCCTAACAGCTTTTTTTAATTCAGACTCAAGACAAAGGCTTGATTAAAGGTTGGATCTGCCCCTTGAGGAGAGCTTCATGCAAAAAACAAATCAGTTTAGACCTGAGAAAAAGAATCCAAGTGTCAGCCACGCAGAGGACAGGAAACGGCTGGCAGAGGTAGGAAGCTGAAGAGATAAACGACGCCTGGAAGGAAACAATCGAGAGGCGTCTCTAAAGAACCCACAACAGCTGCAAAGACATTGATGAAATGGCGATGAAATGGCCAAGTCAGATGTAGCAGTCTTCTGGCCAGATTACAAAAAAAAACTACAGCTCTCTGGCCACAGAATGGGAGAGCTTGGAGGAAGAAGAGGTGTATTAGCCAAAGAATACCATCCCCATTACACAACGTGGTGGTGGTGGTGGGAGGAACATGGTGCGGGAGATTTTGTCAAGGTGGAAGGAGTCATGAATAAAGAGGCATATGTGAAGATTTTGAAGGAAAACCTAAAGCAGTCAGGGAAAAAAAACTGGGCTTTGGTGACGGAAATGTCCTAAAACAAGAGCGTGTATGTCAGTGCTGGTGACCAATTCCAAAAAAAGTAAAAAAAACAAAGCAACTGGACTTGTTTTCCGTAGTTGAAGACGTTTCGCTTCCTCTCCAGGAAGCTTTCTCAATTCAAAAAGTCTGGAGTAATGATGAGTACCAAGCTTTATACTACTGGCAAACAAATGCCTTGTAATGGCTTAGATAACCGAAACAGGTCCACCCCTTAGTAATGGGCGGTCGTTAAAGACATTAAGCCAGCAGATTGAACCGAAAATGGTCCACTCCTCTGTCGTTGGAGACCTGCAGCAGGTTGGAGAGGAAGCGAAAAGTTATCAACTATGGAAAACAAGTCCAGTTGCTTTGTGTTTTTTTACTTTTTTTGGAATGACCATGACCTGGATGACTGAGAATCTTCACCAGCTGGTGACTAAGTATCTCCAGAAGACCGACTGGACCGCACAGAGCCCTGAAATTATTCCCACTGCTAGAAAACCTTCAAACCTGAAGGAGGTGTTGAGATTTTCCCCAAGAAGAATAAGCTGGGAGGTGTGTGAGAGATTTATCATAAACTACAGCAAATGACAGCAAGCCGTGATCCAGCAGAGGATGATCAGCATGGAGAGAGCTAATCATTTTTTCTATTTTTTTTTTTTTGCCTCGGCAGTCTTTGGTTTTTGTGAAATGATTTTGTTCCTAAATGGAAAGTAAAATAATGTAGGCATCCAAAATAAACCTGGGACGCTTAAAAATTTTTTTTTTATTTGTTGCTCAGTCTACTAGCACTTGGGGATTAAGATTTAAAAGAAAATCAAAGAGGGGCTAATAATTTTATACGTAACTACACCTGTGAGCTGCAGATCAGGAGAAAAGTGGTTAAACAGAGGTAAACTCATTCCAGCTTTCTAAGAACCACGGCAACGGAGAAGAGGTTGTTTTTCTTTACGTTTTATCTGCACCTGTCTGGTATTGTTTCTATTACGCCTCAAAGGTAAACCGAAGGATTCTGACAAAGAGTTAAATGATACACTTTTTTTGTGAAAGAATTCTTAACCTAGCCCTGCTTTAGCATTGCTCAGAAGCAGCTTTTGATGTCGCCACCTGTTGGTGGTGCACAGCTATTACAGTGCGTTTGATCGAAATCCAATGACAGCGTCAGATACAGATTAATTGGAGGAAAAAAACAACAACATCTGTTTAACACAATATCCAGAGTTATGTAGCTGGGGCCTAAGGTTCAGCTGCCGAGCACCGATCGGTTGATGCGTTTCGGAAAAAACAAACAAAAAAAAAAAAAAAAAAAAAAACACGAAACAGAAACGGACAGGATCCAACCAAAATCTTTTCCTTTCACCCGAGATTATCCCTCTCTTGTCTTTCCGCTCACTTTCTTGACCCTGACCTTTTTTCGAACACCATGACCCCGCTTGCCACTTGCACGACTTCTACCGAATACTTCATAATCTCCTTCGACGGTGAAAAAAGAAAACCTGCAGCAGAATCACGTCACGCGCTGCAATGAAAGTGCAGCGCGACAACAAAACAAGAGCACAGAGTTACAAATCCACAGAAAGCATATCCAGCCTCAACATGATCGTGCTAAATGGCGACTGTGCGCTCCTCGATAATTACGATGCTAGCGAGGATATCCAGTTGTCGCTGAAACAGAAAACGTGCGCTACCGTACGTCTGGACTCTGCAGCAGCTTAGATGTGAACGTTTGCACTCGGCATGGGGAAGTAGGAGATCTTCACTAGACGATAACTGTGCGAAAATACAATTATTCGTTCATTTAGCAACTGTTATTCGACGTTAGTTTATTAGAGTTATATCTGCAACAGATAACGTGCTCTAATTTTGATTTTGATGGACAGACCCCAAGCTAAAATAAAGAATAAACACTCGCTAGGTTTTGTAGTACTTTGCAAATCAAATTATTTCTTCTAAATGAAGAACGACATGACTTTAGTTGAGATTTTTACTGTCGTAATTGTTATCAGTGGTGGAAAATTCAGAACATTTTTAAAGCTTAAAGCTTTCCATGGATTAACTGGATTTTTAAATATTGAAGCCAGTCCATCATTTTCTGTATCAATTGGTAACAAACATGTTTTAGCGCAATCTAAAACTAAAAACAACCAGATTTTGTGCCAGTACATTTTGTACAGTCATATTTAATAAATTAGAATTAATGTTCTGATGAGATTCTGTATCAGATTAAAAGAACCTCTTGAAAATAATAACCTTTAAAATGCATTTAAACATAATTTTTCTTATGAGCACATTTTTTTTATTGGTCTGATGTAATATTATAATCTTAAATGTTTTTTTTTTTTAAAAAGCTGAAAGTCGAAAATTGTCATAATTAACAGAAATAAAGACTTGAAAAAAAAACATCCGTGTTTGTGTAATCTATATACAGTGTATTACGAGTGAATAGACATTTTCCCTAATATTCTAACCTATTGAGATGCACCTGTATAACCTTTACTACGGAAACCGGCCCATGCCTAGTGCAAGACGGAGCTGACGGATATAAAAACTGCATTCGGTATAAATGATCACATTTCATGAGAAACAAACAGAGATGCTTGACTAAAATGAGATTTTCTCCCAGCCAGTTTGGCGAACAAAAACAACAGTGAAGAGAGATGAAGAGGACTCCATATAAAAATGCCTCATAAATATGAGATAATGCAGTAAGAAACAGCCAGCCTTCATCCACACCATCTACTCTGACAGCCTTTAACCGGATCTAGAGTTCAGTCACAATCTTTAGAGGAGAAAGCCTCCGTGCGGAGCAATTTGGGAGCCACAGTAAATACATCAGCCCAAAGCCCCCCCTCCTGCTTTTATTCCCAAAACTAGTTTTCCTCTGTGGTGTTAAAAACGTACGCAGCGTCTCCGTTTTCTGTCCGGACAAGGCGGGCGAAACAATATGAGCAGGGTGAAATTTAAAGGAATAAATGAGGGCGAAACAAAGAGAGAAAGAGGCTTCCAGTTTAGTTCTGAGCCAAGGTTAAAAGAAGGGAAGAGGAGCCAGTTATTCAGGATCTAAGTGACACGTCCAAGGAGCCCTGCTAGAGTACTGCATGAGTTATCAGGTATGTAGACACACCAACGCCTGCCCTTTTCTTATCGCCTCCGTCGGCTGCAGCTTTGATTGGTGGGCCCAAAAACACACCCGCCTACCTACCCCCAAAATTTCACAAAACATTCTTTCTCTGCAAAATAACTTTTCTTTTTTTTTGAAATCCCAAACTGTTTTTTTTTTGTTTTGTTTTTTGTTAAATCTTTCTTCAGCCTTTTGTACATAAAACCTCTTGTTAAAAAAAAAAAAAAAAAATCAAATATAATTAAAAACAAAACGAAAAAACATAAAAGGACAGACATAAAAAAAAAGACAGAAAGAGGGCGCGCTCCGCCCGTCTTTCCTCTTTCCCGCGGCCGCCCTGCCGCCCGTTCGCTTCCTCAGGCCTCCGCCTTCTCCTTCTTTTTGTTTTTCTTCAGGAAAGACGGCGTGCGGAACTTCTTCTTCTTCTTGGTGTTGGGCGACTTGGAGGGGGAGCTCTCAGGGGACAGCGGCTCCTCGATCTTCTCGCCGGAGCGCACGGTGATCTCCACGCTCTCCACGCTGGTGGTCAGCTGGCTGACGCGCTTGGACAGCTCCTCGTCGTGGTTGTCCTTGCCGTTCATCAGGCCCGTGTGGTTCTCTGGAGGGAGAAGAGTAAGCCAGTGTGAAGCTAGCACTCCATTCTGGAAAAAAAAAAATGTCTCAAAGATTGATTACTGTCTCTTAACTTTTTTTTTTTTTTTTTTTTTTTCCATTTTGGCCTTTGGTAGCCACTTTGTGCCTCTAAACAAACCGAAGTTGTGTACCCATGTACTTATACCATTGCATTTTATTATTATTTTTGTACGCAAGAGATAAATAATCCTCAAATATCAAGTATAACTTTCTTTTATCACATATTTTCCATATATATATTCATTCTGATTCTGGTTTGACCTATTCCCCTATTTTATAAATGTCACCGATGAGGAACCCCCGATGAAAACAAAATTACTCTGACCTCCTGCTGGTAGATATTGCTAAATAGAGTCACATACAAAACCTCTAAATAGATTAATGTTTGGAAGCCAGGTTGAATTTTAGCAAAAATATAGCTAAAAAAATTGGTTTCATTTGTTATACGCTGCAATAAAAAAAAAACAGGATTATTATAGTAGCAAATGACCGGCACCTGAAATAAAATATTTCAGCCGTGGCTAAAAGTTTTGAGTTTTTTTTTGTCCTGATGTTTTGTCCTGATCTCAATAATCCCAATAATCTCAATAATAATTTTGGAGAACAAAAATGAATAAATAAATAAATAATTAAGCAGGTCCTCTGGACGGGTTCTTCTAGAGTTTACCTAAAACTCTGAAGAGGTCTCTTGGAGAAGAGATGAAACGTTTCAACACAGAAGAACCTGTCTAAGGAACCAACTTTTTTAGATTTTAAGTAATGTTTAAGTTTTTTAAGATGTGAATTGCCATTCAGTCAGGATTGAGTCATTTAAATGGAAATTGGACTGTTTTTCAAAAACCTGGGTGTTAATGTGCTTTAGCCCTGCCACAAACTGGCCTGCTGGCAGCATTTCAGTGACCTTGGGGTTAGCTCTGGGTTCGGCGGTAACAAGGGCAGAGCAGCTGGGATTGCTCAGTCAATCTGATGGGATTAGAGGAGCAGAATGGCTGCTTTGAAATAAAGCATTGCTTGAAATTATTCTTTCCGACTCCTGTCATCATTGCTTTTGAAAAATAAATTGATGCTGGTAATATTGCGTCCAAACCAACCACTTAGGAGAGAGGATCAGTTGCAATAAAGAAAGCTTGAGGGCATCAAAAAAAAAAAAAAAAAAAAAAACAAAACGCAAAAGCCTAATAGGTGCTGGGGCTTTCTCCTAAGGAGGAACGTAACCACAGGATCGGGTTGATGTTGGTGCGGAGCGTGGTCGTCAGACAGGTTGTTTTTCTGCATGCACATTGGCGGGAGTCAGGAAGAGGTGCAAAGAAGCCAGTTGGTTCTGGGGAAAACATCAGGATAAGACTGACACTCTTCAGTAAGTGTCTGCATGAGACTGCAGAGGGCTGTTTCCAGGTCACTTTCTGAGAGGAAGCCCTGTCCGCCATGTGCAGAAAAGAGAGTTGATGCAACCGCCGGCCTTCATTGTGAAGTCAGTGAAGGATCCTGAGGCCACTCATGGGTGGGGTTACCTTGTGTCCAAGGAAAACGGGCTCACTCTTGGCTGTGCCTTAAAAAACGCTGTTGTGAATAAACCATTGCTTCAAAAGAAGCTCCAATCACTGCAAAAAGGGAACTAAAAGTAAGTAATCTTCTTGAAATTAGTGTATCTGTCCTTGATTTGAGCAGCAAAATAAGATTATTTGCCAATGGAATTAGTATCTTTACCTCTAAAATAAGATAATTAGATATTCAGCACTTGAAATAAGATGATGGAGATTAAATATTCTGGTTTTAAGTGTAAAAATCTTATTCCATTGGCAAATAGTCTTATTTACCTGCATAAATCAAAGGAAAATACACTAATTCCAAAAACATTTCCCTTTTGGCAATGAAGAGTAACTTTGCTCAGTGATCCAGGAGCAGTTTGGTGATGAACGACTCTTTTTCCACCAAGAAGATTCACCTCATCACAAGGCCGAAATGATCGCTGGGAGGCTAAGTGATGAAAACAGTGAGATTTCCAAAGAACCTTTGCTCAGTCTTCAAAAAGTAAAATTCCCAGAAGCTAATATTCATTACTGCAACAATCACTTAAAAAAAAATTTCACACTGCACATATAGATGCTTTGCATAAACGTAATGCTTTTCAAGTAACTCTGGTCAGTCCTAAAACATTTGCTCATGACTGCACCGGTATTATTTCGCTGATGTTTTCTGTCCCAGATGACATTTCAGCGGCAGGATTTAGCAAACACACTAATTCCCCATCAATGAACTTCCGCTTTCCGCTCACCGCGCTCCACAAATTTTGCAACGCCCCGTCGTGAAAAACGAATAAATAAAACACGGTGACCTAACAGAGAGTCTGCCCTACTTTTCAATGTAACAGCGCTCTCATAGCGACGGTTCACGTAACGGGTCTAATACGCGCCCTCTCCCTCGGGTTAGAGCCGGCTGGAGGATCCAGGGCGAACTAATATGACGTTACAGGATGAAACGCCGCGGACCTGCCCGTTTGTTTACACCTTAAAACGCACCGGCTCATTTAAAGTGGCAGTGACCCGGTTACGGTCCAGGAACCGGCTGACCCCGTAACGGCGGCGTCAGAATATACGGGCCCCCCTGAGCGGAGCGCTGTCATAGGGGGTAATTGCTGTTGTGCGGTTTTTGTGTGTTTGCGCTGGGAGGAAGTTGACAGGAACTCAATCCCTGGGTGCTATTATTCACAGCTGCTAATGGGCCTCGTGTGATCTTTGCGCCTTTTTTGGAGGCGCATTAACCAGTTTTGAGTATCAGGCGTGAGAAGCCGACGCGTCGAGGGAGAGGATACTGCAGGTCGCCACATCTGTCATCCCGCGGCGTTAAACTCCACCAGGAGGCCGGGGATATTTTAAGCTGCAAGGAGATCATAGAAAATAAATAGTCCCCATTTGCCCTCTGTGTAAGGAGAGGTTTAGATCGGCCTGGTACAGGAGCAAGACAATTACTCTGTCATCATGCATTTAGCGTTTTTTTTAGTAAACCCTTTTTTTTTTTTTACATTGTGCACTTTTTGTGAAAGTTTAAATAAACCCTCAGGTCGGCTCCTAGATCTCTTCTACGCTTGTATGTAAAACACTTTTTGCAGGTTTTCAGTTGAAATAAACAGTCTGTGCAATATTTAAATTTTAATTATTTAGTTGTTTGCATAGGGCTGTTTTTTTTTTTTTTTTTTACACTGAATTATTCAATGCATATAGACGCCGTAGTAAGGTTCTCACTGAGCGCAGAGAAAACAGATTTCTTTCAAATGTTCTTTTTTTTTTGTCACATCTAAATGTTTCAGATAAGATTTTATATCAGACAATGTTAACCTCAGTAAATGTAAAACAAAGTTTTCTAATTACCAAAAGAACAAAAGAGTGAGAGAGTTCTTTGCCTGAATGTAAACATCCGGTGAAAGGAAGCTAAAAATAAGATTCATTTATTTTATTTTTTTTGTTTAACTAAAACTATATCCCATCAAGCTTTCTTGGGCAATTCTACCGTTAAGCATTTATGGTGGAAACAAAATACCAACAAACAAAAAGACATCCAAACCAACCTTATGACAATATGTAATCGTCCCCCTTGATTAATCAATTAACTATTATTGTAACTCTGCATCAATGTGACGGTTTCAATGTTGGAATTTGATGACAGAGCTTAAAGTTTAATTTCTAGTGCTAAAGTTTTTTTAAACTACAAGTAGAAATATGTCGACAAGGACAAAAAGTCAAACAGCTTGTCCAGAACTGCTCTGGTTTTGGTTGAAAACGGTTAGCTCAGAATCATGTTCGAACACAAATGAGCAACAACAACAACAACAACAACAACAACAAAAACTTGCACATTCAATGTTAAGATTGAGTTAAAAATTGAACTCTCATGCTTAAATATTAACAAACATTAGATTTAAGAGACAAATAGCGCTAAAGGAGTCTCCTCCAGTGTGAGTGATACCTTCTTTAGCCGGAGTGATTTGTGGGGACTGGGTGACAGACAGAGACTGAGAGAGAGTGGAGCCGTCGTCGGAGGTTAGCTCGTGCTCGCCATCTGCAGGGAGGTCAGCAGTGGTGGTGGTGGGGGGGGGGGGGGGGGGGTGGTTGGTGTGAGAGGATAGCAGAATGGTGTTGGAGTGGGGGTGGGTGGGTTAAAGTAAAGGGACGACAGAGGGGTTGAGTGGGATGAGAGGTTGGAGGGATTTGAGAGGGAGGGGAGGAAGAGATTAGTGATAACACACACGGACGGAGACAGACACATGTTAGAATCAGGCCATGCACAGCTGGCTTCCCACAAAACTTGAAAAAGAAAATCCTCGTCTGCTGATCGTCAGGCTCTCTTTCTGGCATCGCTTTTGTTCTGTGGGTGGCGGAGCCTGCTTTGTAACATGCAAGGCCCTAATATCCCAGCGAGGAGACAGATGCTCTGAGAAGCAACTCGCTGACCACAAAAAAAAAAAAACAAAAAAAAACTCCTGCTCCTGCTCCTGCTCCCCCTGTGGTGTCAGCCGTACAACATAACAAACCTAAGCATTGACGCTGATCTTTGCACAAAGACATTAAAAAAACTCAAAATAAACTGTAACCTTGCTCCGTTCTGCTGTGGATTCATATGTCATGATGCCAAGCAATCTAACAAGAATACTAATTATTTAAAAGATAAACTGACCCACAGCATAATAGATTCTCCACCCACCATACTTAACAGTAAATTAGGTTCCTCAGTGTCTCAATCGTTTGTTTCCCTCCATGCCAACCTGAATTTGTCTAAAAGCCCAATCTACTTTCTCACCTGACCATGAGACGTGATCCCAGTTCAGAGTTGCCGTAACGTTGGTAGGACAGAGACGGCAAATATTTTTTGACATGCATTACAAACAACCGGCATGATGGGATCAGAACTCTGTCTGCTCATCCTTAATGTTCTGACTGTCAGATGCTTTGGTCGCTGCCTGATCACATGACTCTGCTCATGTGATCATGAGCAAACAAACGCCAGTCCATTCTAACGTCCAGTCTGATTTGTCCGGTTCAGGCTGCCTGGTTCCGTTTCCTGTTTCTGGTGTCGGATCGACAAAGATTTAGTATAAGTCGCTGCGTGTGGCTTCAGGTGCTGCCCGTCGTCAACTGAACCTGTCTCAGATGAAGACGGCGGTGTGTCAAGGTTAGGTAAACTTCCTGACTCTTACCATTCTGCCGACACTGTGTGGTGGCAAGAAAAGCTTAGGTCCTCAAACACAAAAGTAGAATTAACGCACTTTAATTAAATGTTGGATTTTTAACTTTAACACGTGAATCTGTTTTTATTAAATTTAACCCGTCCTCACAAGGACTGGCACTGAACAACAAGGGCTGCGTATATACTAGTGCTGCGCCGATGCCATTTTTTGGCCCCGATACCTGGCTGTGCAGTATTAGCCGATACCGATACCATCTGTTTGAAATTGATGTGTGTGTATATATGAATAACTGCATACTACTTAGGGTAGTACAACTTTTTATTGCCTACCTGGAATGGGTGACAATAGTTGAATAAACTTTTGTCTCTCAAAGGCCAAAATAGTGCAACACTCGTGAAATTATAACATGTATAATAGTAGTGCAACAGTAAGACAGTAAAATTACATCAATAATTGAATAATCTCTTTTAAACCCTGAGTTTTGGCTCTCAAATGCCAAAATAGTGCAACTTTCATGAACTTATATAACATGTATAATACTAGTCGGGAGAGAGAAGGCTGCGTTCAAGTGACATACAAAATCAAAATGGTATCGGTGACTTATTTGTTGGTACTCGCCGATACCGATACCATTTTAGTGCTGGATCTGAGCCCCGTCCCATACTGGTATCGGTGCAACACTAGTATACCTACGCAAACAGCGTGCAACAGGTCAAAATCAGCAGCTTTATTAGTCTTAAACGTGAGTTAAGTTTGAGTAAACGACATAATGTCACATGATCTATCTGTTTGCAGCTTCCAGATTCCACCTTCAGCTGACGCGTGTTCCCGCCCTTTGCGGCTCCTCTGAACGCACCATTTACAGAGAGGCTGCCTCATCGCACACTCTCCATGCGGGGCATGATGGTGGAAACCGCATGCACAATGCAAAAACAGAACTAAAAATAAGTTAAATGTTCTTAAAATGAGTGTATTTGTCCTTGATTTGAGCAGGTAAATAAGATGATTTGCCAATAGAATAAGATTTTTGCACTTAAAATAGGAACAATTCATCTCCATCATCTTATTTCAAGTGCAGGATGTCTAATTATCTTATTTTAGGGATCAAAATACTCATTCCATTGGCAGATAATCTTATTTACCTGCTCAAATCAAGGATAAATACATTGACTTTAAGAACATTTTACTTATTTTTAGATCCGTTTTTGCAGTGCAGATATGAAGCATCAGCTTAGCTTGAAGTGATATCGCATATTAATCTAATAAAAAGTGCTCCTCACAGGTGCTTGGAGAAGCTGTTTCGCATTAAGCACTTTTTTTTTTTCCCCTTTTAGATTCCAAATGGTGAGCATCAATCAGAGAGCGACCTGCATCCAGAGCGCCGGTGTGTGTGCGCGCGCCGCGCATCTCGGGCCTCTCCAGACGGACTTCAGCTTGCATCCAGATGGGTCACCGGGGATTCATGGGGCTGTGGGGGCAACAGTGTCATAGCAACGGGCTGCGCTCATGCGGCGGGTGTGAAGACCTGCTGTCGGTTCAGTCTGCCGTCTTAGTCACGCTGGCCTGTCAAGCGGGCTCCTTCATGTGTGCACGCGACGGTACAGAACATTTGGACGCGGACCGTACACATGCATGAACACACGCCCACATAAAAACAACCACATTTAAATGTGGTCCAATGCGAGTGAACCCCCCTCCACCGCTGTCTGCTGCTCACTATTGACTTTTTGCTTCCCTTTCTAAGGAGATAATATGATTAAAATTGACTTTGTGAGCGCTGTTAAAGGCAGCGGCGACGTCTTTAGGGACGAACTCGTGCGGTTTAAAGACGTCTGCTTGTTAGGCGGTGCTGCTAATGAGACTGCTGCAAAGGACGCGGCGCTTCAAACCTGACTTGGTTCACCACCAGCGGCAGAGCTCAGGGGCAACGAATCGGATTTCGAGATGGGAGGAGATGCGCAGTGCTGCGGAGCACGGCGTAATCCAGATTGGGTTAAAGATCAAGTGGAAATCTGCTCCAGATGTTTGCTCTGATCTGCCGGTTAACGAGCTGAGCAGATTTCGGCGGGGCCGCTCGAGTGCGCGGCGAAGATTAAACGAGCTGAAACAAGCGGCAACGCTTTAAGAACGGAGGAATGTTGAGTGTCGAAATAAAGCAACATTCAGTAGCAAATTAAAATTAGGATTAAAGAGCCGTGGAGGTGTTTTACTCTCTGGTGTTCTTGTGAAGTATGAAAAGTCCTGGACAGAGGGAACTTTTTTGGTTCCAGCAGCCTCGAGTAACAGATTTCTTAGTTCTTGTAGCTTCCAGCCTCTAAAGCAATACTACACTTTTGCACTGCAAAAACGGATCTAAAAATAAGTAAAATGTTCCTAAAGTTAGTGTATTTGTCCTTGATTTGAGCAGGTGAATAAGATTATTTGCCAATGGAATGAGTATTTTGATGCCTAAATTAAGATAATTAGACATCCTGCACTTGAAAAGAGACGATGGAGATGCATTGTTCCTATTTTAAGTGCAAAAATCTTATTCCATTGGCAAATCGTCTTAATTAACTGCTCAAATCAAGGACAAATACACTAATTTTAAGAACATTTTACTTATTTTAAGTCCAGTGTTTGCAGTGTGGCCTTTTCTAACTCTTTGCATTTGCCTTTAGGGATCATAAACATGCAATAAAAAAACGTGAACAGAGAGACATTTAGACTATCAACTCCTCCTCCTCCTCCTCCTGCAGCCTCAAACAAATCTCTCCCTGCGTGCTTTTATATTGAAGGCTCCGTATGGATTCCTGATCTGATTTATTTAAGACTGCCAATATTTTGCAGCACAATGAACCATCGCAGATTTGTTCAAATGGATTTCCGCTGACAATGAGTGCGTGTTGGGAGTTGGAACATTGATCTTACAGTACGTGTGTGTGTGTGTGTGTGTGTGTGTGTGTGTCAGTGTATGCATGTCATACCGCTGAGGCCAAGTTGCCTTCTCTCCACGTTTTTGTGATGCTCCTCCTTATCCAACAGCTCGCTGAACGGGTTGGGAGGAAGAGGAGCCATCTGGTCCTCCTCTGTGGGCACGTATGGCTGAGGAGGAGGAGGAGGAGGAAGAGGAGGAGGGGAGGACAGAGAGAGCAGAGGGTGAGCACAGGAGCACTGGCAGACGAAGGAAAACGCTGAAACCGACACTGTTTAACGAAGGTAAAACAAGAGTACATGTGATAATCCAACACATATCCCTTCAGTCAAACTCACACACACACGATGAGGTGAAGTACTCATGTCTGCTGAGAGTCGTGCGTAATAAACAGGCCATCAACACGTATCATGCTCCAAATAAAACGTCCTGATTTAGCAACCCGTGACAACGAGGGAAACTTGTCAAAAATAAATAGAAAAAGTGGTGCAAACAGATTCAAAATAATTTGGAGGAAGAAAAAAAAAAAGAAAAAGTCGGTGCCCAGGCACAACTACTGTACATGCGACGTTTCACATTAAAACAAAACAAAGTTAAAGACGGCGACAGCGAAATAAAACCCACTGCAAACAGGAACAAACAGGACGATGCTAGAGGATATTTACCGGCACGCCTGTTTGCCCCAGATCCTTCAAGACAAAAATACCAACGAAGAAGAAAAATAAAAATAAAAAATCAGCACCAATGTGTCTATTTGAGGCTTTTTATAAACCTTTACCGTTTGTTTATTATGTGTGTTATGTTTTATTCTGGTAGTTTGAGTGAAGCTTATTACCTGCTTTCCATACATGCTTGTCGCCCTCTAGTGGCATAAATGAGCAATAGATGACGGAGAAGAGACTTTGAAGTCTGAACTCGTAATGGCTTTGGTTCTCTGTGTCTATAAATGTGCATCTCAACACATTAGACTTTCACCTAAGGGATTGTTGATAATGTCCTTCTGTGGCCATGTTGGAACCACAGAAACAGCAGATTTGAAGTGTCCGGCAGACAGTCATTAACCCCCTCCACAAGAATGAAGGATGAAGAGGGATCAGCCAGGAAAGGCCGCAGTTAAAGAAGCTGGCTTTTCAGAGTAGTGTAGCTAAGCATGTTAATGGAAAGTTGAGTGGAGGGAAAAAAGTGTGGCATAAAAATATGCAACTGCAACCTTTAGAGGACTGTGAAGCAAAGTTTGGACAGCGGCTGGAGACAGTAGCTCAAGAGCCACCACACACAGACAAGTCCAGGACGTGGGCTACAAGCGTCTCCTGAACCAGAGATATCTGATGCATTTTACCAGGGCTAATGAGAAAAAGGATCAAACTGTTGCTCAGTGGTACAAAGTCCTCTTCAAAGTCCTCTTTTTGGACTTTGGATTTAAGTTGAAAATCAAGGTTGCAAAGTCTGGAGGAGTGAGGAGGCACAGAGTCCATGTTGCTTGATGTCCCGGGGGAAGTTTCCACAGTCGGTGATCTGCTGGTGTTGGACTACAGTTTTACCGAGCCGAAAGTCAGAGCAGCAGCTTATCAAGAAACCACAAAAAATAAGAAGCTTCACTGCAAAAACATGACTAAAAATAAGTAAAGTTTTCTTTAAATGAGTGTATTTGTCCTTGATTTGAGCAGCAAGTTTAAATGATCTGCCAATGGATTTAGATTTTTGCACTGAAAATAGGTGCAACTCATCTCCATCATCATATTTCAAGTGTAGTTTATTTAATTATCTTATTTTAGGTGTAAAAATACTCATACCCATTGGCATACCATCTTATTTACCTGCTCAAATTAAGGACAAATACACAATTTTTAATTCAGTTTTTGCAGTGTTTATGGAAACACTAATTCAATTATCCAGACCCCTGCCCACCCTGCTAAAGGCACCAGTACCTGCTTTAACAACTACAGGCAACCTCTCAGAACATCTATAGGGTATGGTCCAGAAGAAGAGAGACACCAGAACCAACAATGCAGACAAGCTCAAGGCTGCTATTAAAGCAACCTGGGCTTCCCGGACAGAACCACCGGCCGCTCACCTCCATGTCACGCTGCATTGATGCAGTAATTGATGCAAAACGAGCCCCTAACCAAGTCATGAGGCATATGTGAGCAGTAATTGGACATAATTTTCAGTAGACCAACATTGCTGTGATAAAACAAAATAATTTTCATTTGCCATACTCTAATTTCCAAGAATCTGTTTTCTGGCGTTCCCTCAGTTGTTATCCATGAGTGTTAATCAGTCAAAGTCAGCATAAATAAATGGTTGAAATATATATAATTTTGTGTAACGAAGCTATATGGCTTGATTTTTACTGTTTGTATTGAATCACTAAAATAAATCAACTTTTTAATGAAATTCTAATTCATTGAGATGGAAAATGCATTCTGGCTGCTTTAAAAGGAAACACGGCCCTCCCAACATGAGCTTTGACACACAAGTCATCCTCGTTTAGTTCATTTATTTAAAAGGTTGAAGTTTAAAACGTGATATCCCGAGTAACTACCAGGTAACCCTGGCAGACATTTTCTCCAGAGTTACAAGGGACAAGTACAAGCACACAAGATTAATGTTGTAAGGTATAAAAGTAAACCACTCCATCAGTAACAGAGAAGTCATTTTTAACCTGCAACATAAAATATAAGCTGCATTGAGTCAAATTCTTATTAAAAAATGCATTCCCCTCCCATCATTATCAGCATGTATAAAGTGACTGGGCACAGAGCTGCGGTAACATTTAAAACGGCCACAGATCTGTGGAGCCCTGCTTCCGGCGTTTGTTCTAAAGTGGAAGATTTTCCTCACCTGTCGTGGTTGATCGACAGGAATGCCGGCGAGGTGCTGAGACCGCGGGCCTGATGTCATCACATCTAACCGGTTCTGGTCTCTGATCTGGAACGTACAAGTAAAGAAAAACACACACAGCGCTGTGATATCAGCAGAGATCTGAGGGGTTTGAAACTGATGCTGAGCCTGGAAACACAAGTAAGAAAAAAATAAATAAGTTTTCGTTTTACTTAAAATTAAATACAATCTGCAGATAAAAAAAGAAACAACTGTTTTATTGAAATCACCTGAGACACAGCTATCTGCAACCCGAACTATTCCGATAAAAAGGATTGATCAGATGTGTATTTTTATAGTTTAGCTTTAAAACTCAACTTTCTTATGTTCTCTGTCACAATTAGGCGCCGTCTGGGAGGCTTGGTAGAAAAGGTATTTTCTGTCCTGACATTACAGCTGGAAATGTTTGATATTTCCTAAACTTTACTGGGACTTCAGCTGGAACTGATGAGATTTCAGGGTTCCTGCAAAGTCTGAGAAGTTCTGCAATTTAATTTAGTACATAACTCGAGAAAAGTATAAGCTTTTCCAGACCTTATGCCCGTTCCTATCGTCTGTTTTATCCTTCCTTATGTCCTTTCTTTGTGTCCTGCATCCTTCTTTCCTCCCTTGTATCATTCCTTTTCTCATTGTATCCTTCCTTCCTTGTACACCTCCTTACCTTCAGCCCTGTATACCTCCTTCCTTGTATCCATCCTACCTTCCTTCCTTCCTATATTCCTTACCCCCATCCTTTGTATCCATCCTACCTTCCTTCCTTCCTATATTCCTTACCCCCATCCCTTGTATCCATCCTACCTTCCTTCCTATATTCCTTACCCCCTTCCCTTGTATCCATCCTACCTTCCTTCCTATATTCCTTACCCCCTTCCCTTGTATCCATCCTACCTTCCTTCCTATATTCCTTACCCCCTTCCCTTGTATCCTTCCTTCCTTCCTTCCTTCCTTCCTACCTCCCAATATTCCTTCCTTACCCCTGCCTTGTATCCCTCCTTAGTCCCTCCTGGTAACCTTCCTTTCTTCCTTGTGTCCTTGTGTGTTTGTATCCTTGTTTCCTTCCTTTCCTCTTTTCTTCCTTCCTTCCTTCTCCAGAAATTTTAGAAGCATCCGCCAAATCCTCACGGTGAACTTCAGGGTTTTTCTGTTAAAATAACCTTGAAGGACTGAGAGCTCTGAATGGCCGAGCCTGCAAATGTCTGGACTTAATGGATCAACTTAACGTGCAGTTTTAAATAATGTTCTCTCCTTTATGTCCAATTTACCATTTCTGGATGGACCTTCCCTCACAAGGAGTGAAACCCCTTGACCTAAACGAGCCAAAATGTCCGAAAAGCCACTCAGTTTGGTTCCGAATCAAAGATGTCAAGAAATGACACTGCATCTTAAAGAAGTAACCCGACAGAAAGGTGCTGGACTCACTTTGTTCCTCTTCTGCTGCACCTCAGTGGGGTCGGTGTTTAGAGGGACGAACTGATTTGGGTCTTCGATCCGGATCGGGGTTCCTGTTTCATCCGCCCTCATCCACTGCGAAGGGAAGGAGATAAGGATAAATCACTTCAGAGGAGGGTCGGGGTCGTTCCTTCACTGTTCACCCGCTAGATGGCGCTCTAGTGTCGCGTGCAGGGGCTGTGGTCGGTGCTCACCGTGGTGGTCCGGCTGCAGCGCTCCTCCCCGGCCTCCACGCTGACCTTAGTGTAGCTGTTGGGGGAGTTGAGCCAGCGCGTCTTCTCCCTCTGCTGCCGCTGCTGCAGGAACTTGAAGGGCAGCCGCGTGGCCTCGCCGTCCTCCTCAAACGTGAAGGCCGTGACGGTGGCGGGGATCTCCACTTCGCTCTTGTGCCTCGGCTTCTCCCGAATGATGGGGTGTCGGTAGGCGTAGCCCGTCCTGTAGCCCTGTGGCACAAAGGAAATAAAAAAACATTATTTTATCTGGAAATGTTTGGATCCAAACAGGCTTTTTTTCCCCCATGGGTATGTGCATAAAGTGCCTTCTCCAACACTGCAAAAACAGAACTAAAAATAACTAAAATGTTCTTAAAATGAGTGTATTTATCCTTGATTTGAGCAGGTAAATAAAATGCTTTGCCAATGGAATAAGATTTTTGCACTTAAAACAGGAGCAACTCATCTCCATCGTCTTATTTCAAGTGCATTATCTTATTTTAGGGGTAAAAATACTCATCCTATTGGCAGATAATTTGATTTACCTGCTCAAATCAAGGACAAACGCACTAATTTCAAGAAATCTTTACTTATTTTTAGTTCTGTTTTTGCAGTGAAGCCTTACACTGCAAAAACAGAACTAAAAAATAGTATAATTTTCTTGAAATTAGTGTATTTGTCCTTGATTTGAGCAGGTAAATAAGATTATCTGCCAATGGAATGAGTATTTTGACCCCTAAAATAAGATAGTTAGATAAACCGGACTTGGAATAAGATCATAGAGATGAATTGTTCGTATTTTAAGTCCAACAATCTTATTCTATTGGCAGATCATTTTATTTACCTGCTCAAATCAAGGATAAATAAACTAATTTCAAGAAAATCGTACTTTTAGTTCTCTTTTTGCAGTGTATGTTTTGCCCACACATTTCAGTGCATTACATGTGGATCATACTCAATAGGAAAATGGTGCATAGTTTCTGAATATATTTTACAGCCAAAAAAATCTGAAACGTGCGGCTGGCATTTCTTTATATTAACCCCTTTCCTCTGATGCCCCCTAAACAATACCCAGTGTAACCGTGTCGCCTTCTGAAGTCACGGGAAAAGTGAAGCACTTGCAGTTTGCTATTAGTATAAGAGATTCACCTAACACGTGACAGAGGGTCAGATGAAACCAAAACCTTTAGGCCAGCATTCAACACAGCCTTTGTGGGGATAAAAACCCAACACTGCACCCTGAAGCACCCTGCTCAGAGTTTTCCCACGGTGAAACGTGGTGGTGGTGTCAGGGCAAGGCCGATGGAGGTAACGCCGGCAATCGAGGAAGAAAAGCTGTCAGAGGCAGCAGAACACTTGAGACTGAGGCAGAGGTTCACCTTGCACACTGCAAAAACGGAACTAGAAATAAGTAAAATGTTCTTAAAATGTGTGTATTTGTCCTTGATTTGAGCAGGTAAATAATATGATTTGCCAATGGAATAATAATTTTGCACTTAAAATAGGAACAATTCATCTCAATCATCTTATTTAAGTGCAGGATGTCTAATTATCTTATTTTAGGGGGCAAAATACTCGTTCCATTGGCAGATAATCTTATTTACCTGCTCAAATTAAGGATAAATACACTAACTTTAAGAACATTTTACTTATTTTTAGATCCGTTCTTGCAGTGCAGCTGGATAAAGACTCTTAAAAGTACAGCAAGCGCTACAATAAAAATAAAGCATATCCTTCTGTTAGAATGGCCTAGTCAAAGTTCGCTCTGTCAGAAGCAGAGAATTTATGTTCATGAACGCTCTCCATCCAGTCTGACTGAGCTGTGTTGTGTAGAAGAATGGGTGACAGACATTTACACTTTCCAGAGGTCGATGCAGTCATATTCAATGAATTAGAATACTGATGAAAAGTTAATTTATTCCAGTAACTCAATTAGATGGAATACATAGATTAACACAGACTGATGATGTTTTAAAGACTTTATTTCTGTTAGTTATATATATTTTTTTCAACTCAAGCTAATACGCATCAGACCCTACACTGCAAAAACAGAACTAGATCAAGGACAAATTAGTGTATTTGTCCTTGATTTGAGCAGTTGAATAAGACTATTTGCCAATAGAATAAGATTTTTGCACTTAAAATAGGAACAATTCATCTCCATCATCTTATTTCAAGTGCAGGATGTCTAATTATCTTATTTTAGGGGTCAAAACACTCATTCCGTTGGCATACATTCCATTTTACCTACTCAAATCAAGGATAAATACACTAACTTTAAGAACATTTTACTTATTTTTAGATCCATTTTTGCAGTGTAAGAGTATTTTTTGCACACTTTAAAGTAAATACCAAGTCTGTCTGTTACGTTATCCGTGCACATCCATGGTAACAATAAAGATTCTTGATTGATATTTGATTCTTGATAAAAAACAACATTTAGGATTAGAATGTTTCATCAGACCAGTAAAAATAGTACTTCTAATCATTTGTGAAGCTGCAATAACAATAAGGCGTTTATTCTTTGGCATGTGCCTTCTGGTTAGACTAATTCAGTGTCTCTAAGTTAGAGGCCTTCATTCAGATGGACACAATCAAAGCAGCGCAGTAGCTGCACGGGCTAAAACCCCGGAGAGCACAGACTCAGATCCACTTCCTCTCACGTCCGTCTGCCTCTGTCCCTCTCTTCTTTTGTCCTCCGCTTCGTCCTCATTTCACAGTTTCCCCCCCTCTCACGTTCTCATTTCCTCTCGCTCAGTTGTGTCACTGCTGTTTTTCTGTCAACTTTCCACACAGAGCCTTCTCTTTCATCTGCGCCCCGCGGTCAAAGCTGACCTTTCAACTCGACTCCGTCGCCCAGCTGAGCTGGCAGGGCCTCTCTTTCCGGCAACATCCTGCTTTCCGTGCGAACGTTGCGACACACTCACAGCTGGGAGCCTGAAGAGTCTGGGAGGAGAACAGCTCCTCCTCTGTCGCCCTCTTTTCTCATCGCCGCCTCATCCTACTTTACCGAGGCGGTAAAGTAGGATGATGGAAGCACAGAGAGGGATGGACGAAGAATCAAGGTAAAGGGGGACAGGTGGGAAGCACAGAGGACGAACTCCACATCACCAAAAGCTGCTGCTTTGGGATGATTTTTTTTTCTTCCACACAGCGATTTCCTTATCTTTCTCAAATATATCTTTTTAAATTGTTTGTGCAGACAGTTCAGATGTTTTCTTTGCCTGATCCTTTAAAATAGTCGGAAAGGTGGTGCTCTTTTCTAACACAGTGCTGCTATTGCCAGCGCATAAACAAGTCTTTCACAGAGCGTTTGGTTTCTGGACTGTTGCATCTCTCTTTCTGCTGGGTCCATGCAGGAAAAAAACTGTAAACAGAACCGCTTATTGTTTTCTTCAATCAACACTCTCCAATAAAGGCCAGATTTGTGGATTGCATGACTGATATTTTCTTGTGTAAACAGGTTCTCCCAACTGAGCTGCAGGTCTCTGCAGCTCCTCCAGAGTGACCATGAGCCTCATGCCTGTGATTGGTCCGGTCTGTTTTAGGCTGGAGAGTTCGGAGCCAGACTGATTTATGTCCTGTGTAAGCCAGTCTGGCTGGCCAGGCTTGTGTCCTTTGTGAGATTTTCACATCTTGGGATATTTTTTTTTTGTACCGAACCCTTTTTTAAAATCTGTCCACAACTTGACCCCTGATCTACGTCACGTGTTTTATGGGCTTAATGTTGCGGTTTGTCCAGAACAGCTATGAGTTCTAGTCAGATTAAATTACACACATCTTGACTCTGTTAACTAATTAGGTGACTTCTGAAGGTAAGTGGTTGCTTTGGATTTATTTAATTACAGTCTGAAGGGGGCTGAATACATATTTGTCAGATTTTCATTTGTAAAATTACCATTACTTAGTAACTTTAAACAGCTTTAGCAGGACTCTGTCACAGCTTTTATTTACATGTTTATTTGATTGGATGGAATAGGCATCCATCTTTTGTTTTTAAGTCCGTCCATCGTCTATATCCACATATCTGTGCAGGTTGCTGATGCCTATCTCCAGCGATTGTTGGGCGGGGTACAGTCTGGACAGGTTGCCAGTTCCATCACGGTGCAACACAGAGACACACAAGATAAACAACCATGCACACACATCTCAGGGCAATTTGGAGAGGCCAGCTAACCAAACAGTCTTGCCTTTGGACTGTGGGAGGAAGCCGGAGTACCCGGAGAGAACCCACGCATGCACAGGGAGAACATGCAAGCTCCATGCAGAAAGACCCAGGGCTGGAGTCTGAAACCAGGTCCTCCTTGCTGCAAGGCAACGGTGCTACCAACTGCACCACTTGATAATTTTTTGTTTTTTATTATAGTAAATATTCATATTTGTATTTTTGGTGCCTACGTAGAATTTTTACCACTCATCCTAACCAAGACTTGCTGGCAGCAGAGATGCTGTCGCCCTGTGGGAAATTCTCTCTTGATTAAAACGAAGTAAAGCTTGAAACACCTTTACCAGAGAGGCCGACGAATGTGGCGGGCGATGCAGAGCTTTAATCTCATGCCTGATGCCAAACAAGTGCATAGACTCACCAGATTATCCAGCATCCTCATCAGAGACTCAAACTCCAGCTCTCCGATCTTCCACTTGTACTGGCCGGCCATGTTGACGGCCGCCGCCGTGGCCACTGCAAACACCCGAGACTTGTACTTCTCCGGGTCCAGCACTATGAGGTTGTCCACTCCCCCAGCACACGAGATGGCATTCACCTAAAAAACCCGGACGTTTTGGACAGAAAGAGGAGAGTAAGAGCTTCTGTTGCTGCGCGTCACATCTGTGACTCTAGGACGTACGTTTAAACTGCAGCTCAGCTTATTTCTGCACAAAGGGATGGAGCGACTGAGCAAAAACTAAAGGTGAGATGCCACAGAACCCAACAGCAAAGCAGCTGAGACGCAGAGCTCGACGTACAGCGAACACATCCCAGGGGATTTATTTGTAGAATTTAAGCTGGGCTTTGCAAGATGGATTAATGTTTTTCTTTTGCTTGACAGAGTGAGAGTCATTTGGGAGATTTGGTGGGCTGCATTACAGGAAAAGGGGAGGAGGGGCAGGCTGTCAGCGCCAAATCCAGTGTTTACTAGCAACCCCCCCCATATATATATATATATATATATATATATATATATATATATATATATATATATATATGTGTGTGGAGCATGACATTTAATATAAGTCAGCATTTTCTGTTCAATTTCCACCTAGGTGGAATTTCTTCAGCTACACAGCCTTGCAATGGTATTCATACACCTCCAACATTTCCACATTTTGTTGCATTTTAACTAGGGCTGGACGATAATTCAATAACAATATGTATTAATCCATAGACGTGTAGATAGAAAAAAAGGGTCAATAAAAAGGTCAATTGAAGAACAGATTTCCTTCCTTTTGCATTCTAGCCATGTAGGTTAATATTACAGTCGTTACATCTTCTCAACCAATCACAAACGCAGACCCAAGCTCCGCCCTCTTCGAAGAGCATGTGTTTTTTTTTGTTTTTTTTTTGTAAAAACTTGCAGTTTTGGTAAAAAGTTGGTTGATTTTGATTTCAGTGTTTGTGTGGTTTTATCTGAAAAATTAGTCGCTAAAGAACAGCATTAAATGGCCAAGGCTGCACTTAAAATATATGTTTTGAATGTGTTTCTATATCGTCCAGCCCAAATGTTAACCATTTTAACCAAATTTTAATTGTTTTGATGACAACCATGCGTCGTTTTCCTTGCATTGAAGCGTTACCCACTACTTTGTGTTATTATATCACATAAATGAAGCGATAAAACAGATTAAAGTTTGTGGCTGCAACGTGTCATAACGTGATAAAACACATCAGACTCTCCCTCCCTCAATCAAACCCTTAAAAGTTTAATTACAGGACTGTGCTTTGCCAACCACATAGCAACAGATTATGAGTGCGCCGAGTCTTTTTGAAACAGTCTGACCGGGGCCAATATGGAAGCCGCAGGTGGGAGATTAGGTTTAGCGGGGAAGCTGCTGTCCTGCCGTTAGGCTGAATGCAGACGGAGGCTAAGGGGGAGCTGGGAATCTGCTGCAGGCTCCGGGTCCGATTGTACCTGGATTTCGCAGGCGTACTGGGCATTGTAGATGTAGTGAAAGGCCTCTTCGACGGTCTCCCCGAGAGCGACCACGCCGTGGTTTCTCAGCACCAGGATCTGCGGCGCACACAGAAACCATAAAGAACAGCTTTAGGTCAAACGTGTTTCTGCAGGTCAGAAACACAGAAATGACAAATTAACCCAAACGCAGCAGATACTCCCACAGGATGCGCCACTGCTTCCTATTTCAAATACACCCCACCCTGATAACTGCCTCTTTATTTTCTTAACTCCAAGGCCCAGGTACAGAGCTTCCTCTGCCTCAGATATTTTTAAAACCACTTGAGATAAATGGTCGGACTGAACGATTTAACAACAACTCATCGCAAAGGGTTTCTCTGGTCCTCCCACCTTTGCTGTCGGGCCGAGGGCTTTCTGCAGCTCTCTGCGCTCCTCCTGGTCATCCAGGCTGCCCTGGTAGTTGTAGTAGGCGACGTCTCCCAGGATCAGCGCCTCCTGGGAGATGGGTAGGATGCCGCACTTCATAGAGGACACCTAAATCGGGATAAAGCGAGGAGAGAGAGAGGATGATTTGTAAGGTGTATTAGATTTGCTTCATGCATCTCAACCATTTGAAATATTCTTGAGATCCTATAAACCAGGGTTGTCAAACTCATTTTGGTTTAGGGGCCGCATACAGCTTAATCTGATCTTAAGAGGGCCACATGAGTAAACTCATTGCAAGATTAAACAGAACTAGTAAATGTGGACTTGTTGTTGTTTTTTATATTAAATGAATTTCACTTTCACACAATGTATTATGAATAACCTCAGCGTTTTTAAGAAAAGTATGTGCAATTTCAACAATACTTTTACTCAGGTAAAAATTTAATTGTGCATTATGCATAAGAACTGATCACAGTGATTGTACAATGTTGAAAAACATTTATTCACGTTTTTTGGAACTTAAAAACACTGTCCTGCATGACAAAATACATCAAACAGATAAAAATTTAAAAATGATTAAAATTTTTCCACACCTGAAGCTTAATCTGCTAATTAAAACACAGCGCCCCTCGTGGACAATATAGGAACTGCAGATTTTCAATTAAACGAAGTACATGTTTTTTTTCAATAATTGTTTTATCATTCTCTTCCTTTTATCTCCTCTTTGTTTCACCTTTTCTTTTTTCTTCTTGTTCTTCCTTTCCTTTCCTACTTTCCCATTATAGTGTCCATATTGTTTGAGATATTCCCCGCATGAATCATAATTAAACTATTCACATTCATAAATCAAGCGGAGCACTATGGCAAAAGCAGTTCAGCTTCACTTGTTAAAGTCAAATCTGATGAGCTCTTTTTGGCATTAAGACAGCAATTCTTATTGCCACATTTTTTTTTTTTAATAATGATAATGCATTTAGCCACCGGGCCAAACTAAATTTTTCGGCGGGCCGCATCCGGCCCGCGGGCCATATGTTTGCCACCCCTGCTATAAACGGTGCATTTTGTCTTCATATTCATTTTTAGCCAAAAATGACTGTCTTTTGGTCTAATCTTTATGTTTGTGATGTACATGCAATCGTCTAATTCCTCACGGTGTCTCTTCAAAGTGAGCTTTGCGTGCTCAGTTTAACAGAGACCAGCGACAAGGAGGTGCGGCTAAAGACAGCCTGGTGTACTTACAGCCGCCGTGGCCGGAGTGTGCACGTGGATGACGCAGCGGATGTCCGGGCGCATGGAGTAGATGGCGGCATGTGGGCTGAAACCCGCCGAGTCGATCCGCAGGTTGGTGGAGCCCTGCTCGATCACGTCCCCGATGATGTTCACCTTCACCTGAGAGGACGGGGACAACCAGACGGTCAGCTGATTTTGGCTTTATTAGGCGGGGGATGTTCCGATTCAGTCCCAGGTATCAGACCTGGGTCCCCATCCAGGCAATTTTTTAAATGACTGCTACTGGGATCATTGATTGAGAATCCCAGCTGGGTTGTTCTTCTACTGTCTGTGTTTTTAGGAAAGGCACTGAATCGTTTTTTATAGGACAAAATTTCATTAATCAGGGCCAATTTTAATGTGCTGTATTAAAGGCGAGGCATACCACAGGGTTGATCTAATAAGTCTGGGGTTTCTCCAACTATCTAAATATCTTCCAATGATGATCGCTGGAAAGGAGAGAATATATTGGCTGCTGCAGCTCCCTGGCTGGTGTGGGGAAGGCCAGCATAAAGAGCATATGAAACAGTAATCATTTTTACATATGTGAGAATATGATATGTATGATATGAGACAAGCAATGGGTTTATGAAACAGGAGATGAACCTTTTTTTTTTTTTTTTACAGAAAAAATTCAACAAAATGAACAGAAACAAATCACAGAGTCATATTAAAACAGAGGGTATACATTGCAGCATGAGCCTGGCACGGGAAGCGTTGATGCTTTCAATCTACAGACCCAATCAAACTCATGTCAATGCTGGAAAAAAAGATAGCATTTAATACTAAAGTTAAGTTTTCAATTTAAATTCATTCCTATTATTAGTTTTAAAGAAAAGAATGACATGCTTTGGCAAAGAAAACAACTTTTTTCTTAGCAGAATAAGGCAAACTGAGTGAGTAATTTCCATATTTATGAAAAATATTGTCCAAAATAACAGTTTGCAATCTAAATAAAACAAAGCACCTAGTTTGCAGTTAAAATAAATCCCAAAAAACAACGTCTCATGAGTGTGAGACAATTTATATGCCGATATCCCAAAGAGACATACAAAAAACTGTTTGTTATCGCCTTTATTATTAAAAGACAGATGTTCAGAGTCACAGTTTAGGTTTGTGTCGAGTCAGAAACATGTTTAAAAACAAATAAAGCCTTTTTTTAATAGGGGACAAATTTTCTGAACAATATTATAGCTTTCTTAACCTCCTCGTTAAGCATGATTGCTCAGAAAAAATCTGTTGCGGTCAAGAAAATTAGATTCTGCTGCATTACAAACATTGTTCAGTGGGTTGAGTTGAACACATTCATTGTAATAATAGACCATTAGTATATGCCCCAAATGTCCCAAATCAGTGTTTTGGACAAATCAGAATGTCTCTGCTTCGGCGTTAGTCCTTTTCTGAATATTTTACTACAAAGTTTTGCCGGTTCTGGTTTGAGGGGGGGATGGCGGCTACTTAAACATCTAGACAGCTCTCCTGAGAGGAAAGCAGAGAGGCTAAGGCAGTAAATGTAGGCAAGGTGAAGTAAAATGAAATACAACAGATACAAAACCGGATCCATCCCCTTTAACAAAGGTATTAAACCAACTCTCTGACATAAGTCAAAATTAAAGAGCGTGACGACAGAAATTTCATTATCTGCTCCTCTAGAGGAAAGACACTGGAACACCACCAGGAAAACTAATACAGTCAGGGAATGGACACGATGTCCTTTATACGGACAACTTCATTATCAGTCAATTACGTAGTAGTTATTACATTACCTCCCGGAGGATATTTAACAGGAAAGATGGAGCGGTGAGACCTGGAGGAAGTGAGTCACAATGAAGACGGACGAGCAAACATCTAAACCTGAGGGAGGAGCAACAGCGGAACTGGCTGCAGGTTTTTAAGCTGTCGAAAGTAGAACAGAATAACAAACTGGAAACCCTACTTTCCCCGCAGACGCCGTGCATCACTGCAGCCACATGTTTCTATGATACAATCCAGAGCCGGCCAGGCCTTTTTTTCCCCCCTTCCTTGCACCAAGTCCAACACTGAAGGAGAAGCCATTCATCATCCGGCCAGATGTGAACGCATGACGCTCAGTCCAACATAGGGCGGTGCGGCGGCACAGAGGACGTACCAAAAAGCAGCAGGCATCAAATTCTTCAATTCCTTTTAAAATGAACACCCAAAACTCAGAAATATTGCATAAACGGCACCAAAAATACACATTCTACTAAAAAAAAAATTAGCTAGTGCCTTCTCTTGCTTCCAAATCTAATCTTTTCTAAATCTCAGTGACTGTATAAAGTGACAGCCAAAGCTAATGATAAGGTTTTTCTGTATAGAAGTGACTCTGTAAGCACCTGGATCCAAGCATCTGTAGGTGTTTGTGAGAGTGCACTTGTGTATGTAAGGTTTATTCATAACAAAAATGCTCAATAGTGGTTGTGAGGGGCCAAATGTCACCCCACAGAACGCCGAGGCAGACTCCAGGGGAACCAGAACCCCAGATGTCTGAAAGGACCCCCAGAGCCAAGGAGCCCAAGAGGGATAAACACAGGACGGCCGTCTCCCCCTTTCAAGCAAAGAGCAGAGAGGATCCCACTTAATCAGTGGGATTTAAGAAACAGCAGACTCAATTTCAACCTTTAATTTATAAAAATGGTGGGATGACAACCTGACCCTAGCCAGATTGATATCGCTCCGCCTAGCTCCACTCACATACATCTGGGACCTCTTCCATAGAGAGGGATTTCTCCAACCAATTTTATTGTCTAGCCAATCAGGACGCAGGGCTGGAGTTTCATAGATGTGACGTAGTGGAGAAGCGACCGTGACGTGAGACTGTTTTGATTCAGACAACAATGGCGGCTCGCATCGAGGAAGCAAGCGTTAACATTGATGCTGCTATTTCTTCCGTGTTGTCCAATCTACCTAATATTGTTTCATTAAAAGAACATCAGAGAACGGCTCTGAAGGCTTTTGTTGGTGGAAACGATGTTTTCGCCCTTCTCCCAACCGGATTTGGCAAGTTTTGTTTTCCGGGGCGCTCCCGTGGCGGAGCGGTTAGCGGTTAGCACAAACCATGTTAGGAGGCCTTTAGTCCTCGACGCAGTCGAACCGGGATCGACTCCGACCCGCGGCGCTTTGCCGCCTGTCTTCCCCCCTCTTCCTGTCAGCTCACTGTCAATAAAACGCGTGCCACTAGAGCCGCAAACACATAAAAAAAACACAACTTTTTTTTCCCCTGCGTCGCTCTCATCAGCGTCACGGGCTAGCTTCGGTGTGAGTGGTTGAAGATGACAGACAAGTGGCTTATCCAATCATATGCAAGGATTTTTGATAAGGCCCAGGCTTCAAAAAAGGCAATTCCTATGGAGAGGTCCCAGATGGATGAGTGAAGCTAGGCGGAGCGAAATACATCTTGCTAGAGTCAGGTTAGGGATGACCAGCAACTGATAACATCACAACGTGCATCACCAAGAGCCGAGACGCCACAAAACCCGGGCCTAAAGTAAGGCGTTTCATTTTCAGTTTATTGAAGGTTGTTTTCCGCTGTCAAAACCTTATGAAATTAAAAAAAACCTTCATCCTCGGGGGTCTTCTTTTTCATTTCTAAGTTTTTCCCTAAACTGCTAATCAGGTGAAAGAAATCCACGTGTACAGAGTACCCAAGCAGCACTAAAATCCACGCCAGTCCAGAAAATCAGAGACAACCGTTGGGTCAACCAGCCACTAAATCCCGGAATATGCCCTGAGTGATGCTCAACCTTTCCACTTCTATGCGGATGTTTCACCACAGGACGTTTTATCGATCTTCCACCCACCCAGACGGAGGCGAACGGCACCGGTCAAACGTAAATAACTTCATATCAATCCCAACAAAGACACACAGAGCTGGCAGGCTCATTGATTTGGTTACATCACAGTTGTTAAAACATCAGTTTGCTCTGTCACGTGTTTTAAATGGCGTCCTGCCAGTCATAAACAGGAAGAAATGCTCCACTTCTAAAAGAAAACATGACACTGGACATTTCACAAAGAACCTGAAGCGTGACGCGGCTGAGAGCAGAGAGGCCACACCGGATCATGAAATCCTCGAGTTTAAAACATTTAAGCACAGATAAATGGAAGAGCTTCATGTTAAAGAAGACATGGAATAAGATTTTCATGGTATGATAACCTTAAATAAGAATACACTTATGCTTCTTACTACATTCCCATTAATATTTAACAGAAAAATGCACAATATGATCTATTTGCTATTATTCAAAACAAAAACAAACAATTATTACTACTTCAAATATCTATGTAATAGTTCACTAATGTTAAATATAAAGCATGTATTTATTGTTATTCCGTTTCTTTTTCCTTGGGAGTTGCACCAATGGCTGAACCGCAACCCATTTGCTGTTTATTCCCAGTGTTATTTCTTCATATTTGACACACTGACTGCAAATGTTGTTTTATTTTTAAAATACATAAATAATAATGGCTTCTTTTATCTGTTTCCATTATGCTGGAGATGCACTTTATACATTTGGATGATACTTTATAGCAGACGTCTTGGCTAATATTCCTTTTTTTGATATGCAATAAATGTAAAGGTTTCCAGCAATAAAGCAAAATTAAATAGTTTTTTTTTTTAGAAAGAATGTGTAATTTTGATCAATTGATTTACTTAAAAAAAAATTTAGGGCTGGGCAACGATTCAAATTTTTAATCGCGATTAATCGCATAATTTGCCCGATTAATCATGATTAATCGCATTGTATGCGCAAACTCCAAGAATGAATTCAAAAGAAGTGTAAGGAGCATTTTTATTTTAATGTTCTGCTGCCATATGAACAAAAGTGTTGTAACATTTGTAGCACTTATCTTATTTTATACTGGATATTTTCAACCAATCTGTTGAATTTAGTGCACTAGCTGATCTTTTCTTCATAAGAGAACAGCAAGCACTGCAGCCAAAATATGGCCTTTTTTGACCTGCTGTATATTAGCCAGTCCCTAAGCTTGATGTATCATGAAACTGTTGACTATTATTGAATAATAATAATGTTAGGTTCAGTGTTTTTTTTCGCTAATCCACCTCTTATATATTTCAATCCTTATGTAATTTTGTCTGTGTTGTGTGCACCTGCCTGTTGCTTTAATCCTATAAATTTCCCCGTCGTGGGATAAAAAAGGATTAGCTATTGTTATCTTATCTTAAATAACACTTTTTAATATACTCGGTTGTACTCGGTTCTTTCAAGGTCTTTATTACATTTTCTGTGTGGGCTCCAGTAACATATGATAGATAATATCTACTTTGAAAGGTAACATGAACTGCTGCTGAAGATGAACACTGATCTACCTGGATGTTCCCTGGAGGACTGAAACGCCTCAGTCAGAGACGTCTGTGGGTCTGTCGGGGCAATGAGAGAAGTTTCGTCTCCTCTCTCCGTTTCTGTGGCTCGACGATTTCTTGCTCATGTTTTTTCACGTGCTTAGATAAATTTGTTGTGTTTCCACTGAAATTAACCGGCTTTTTACAAAACATACAGCTTGATTTCATTTACGGTATTAAAATAAAGCCAAACGTGCTAATTCCCCTGTTCATGTTTTTCCGCTGCTGCGGTCTCTCTCAGCTGTTTGTGTGTTAAGTTTGTGTGAGAGCTGAGTGGGCGGGCCAGGCTGAGCCTGCGTGCTGATTGGCTGGCGCCGCTGAGCCATGTACGAGAGGGGAGGGGGAGAATGCTGCCGTGACACAGCGCGCTGCAGTCAGCGCGCGTGTTGACTGACACTGACTGAAAGCATGTGAGAAACATGCGTTAATGCGCGATAGAATAAATATCGCCGTTAATAGTCTAATGAATTAACGCGAAATTAACGCGTTAACTTGCCCAGCCCTAAAAAAATTGTAAATAGATTGACTGAAACAAGCTTCAAATTTGTATCTTCATAGCACTAAATAGAATAGAATAGGTTTATCTAACAGGGACGTTGTACATTATTAGCACTGCTGCAAATAAACCAGAGTTAGACAAAACTCTGTTTCTAATCTGCAGTCCCTGGAAATGATAAAAGTTTAGTTTTCCCCCAATGACCGTCTATGTTTTTAGCTAATGGAAATATTTCCAAGGAGCAGACGGTGTCTTTCTAAGCATGGAAAAAGTGCTGGGGCCTTTGAATCAGCTAGCTGACCGGCAGTGTGTGGCAAGAGGTGAAGGTAGAGGCTTCACCAGTTTACTACATGCCGCATCCAGCTCCAGCAAACCTTGGTCACATCACAACTTATTTTGCATCTCATTAAAAGCGCTGTAAACAAGTTCTAGCTCGCTAATGCTGAGCGGACACCTCGTTTGCAACAGATTATGGTAGGATACATGACACATAAGATTCTGTCGAAAAATCAAAGTCAACTAACGACTAAATTCAGAGCAGTGGACTAAATTACAACTTAAAAACACAATAATCTTCTCTTCTGTCTGAACCCTCGGCCGAGTTGGACAGAAACTGAGCAAAGTTCACAGGCCTGCAGCCTTCTCTCTGACGCTACACCCATCTGACCCTGATGCAACCTCCCAAGTCTTTATTCCGGATGACTTCCCCTTAATCAGCCTCCGTGCTTCTCCTACTCAACCATGTAACTAGAGACCTCAATGCATCAAAACAGACTGAAAGAGGAGAAAGAAAGGAAGGGGGTTGAGGAGATTAGAAAAAAAACAAATAACGACAGCAGTGTAAGAGAGAGAGGCTGAAAAAAGTAACCAGAAAGAATAACACGTCTGACAGAGCCTCCGCTTTGTTATTTTGACCAAGCTTTACATATACGTCGGCTTCCCTCTCATGAAAACATTACTGCTTAACTAAATAAAGATGAATGGGGCTTTTATACACAAATCTAAAAAAGATGAACTGATGTGATCCCATCTCTTTAAATGTTTTTCTCTAAAAAGTCAGGGTTCCTAGTAGTGCTGCAGGATGTCAGGAAAATAATTCAGTCCGATGATATTCCTGAAAATTGCGATGATGATGAAGGTGATAACAATTAGCTCTCCTTTTCTTACCACTTCTGTCTTTTATACAATCTCCCCACCACTCTGAGGAGTTACATCAGCTGTGGGCAATAAGAGCATTTAGAGTCCCACCAACGGATCAAATATATCACCAATACGCCGAGCCTGAACTTATTCAATAGCTGAGTACAAGCAAAAAATTTCATGATCGGATTGAAATGTATTTGGATAAAAAAAAACAATAAAAAAAAAACGGATTATACCGCTTATGTGGGTACACAGTCATTTAATCCACTCATAATCTGCGTGTATATGCACCTGGCTTTATTCAGAATAGATGCTGTGACATAGGCAGTTATCAAAGTTCCCTGAAATAAACCACAGAAGAAGAACATTCGTCTTTGCTGAACAGCAAAAATAGCTAACAAAGCAGTAGTGTACGAGTTTGTTTGTCTTCTGAGCGCCCAGGCTGGACGAGGTTCTAATTATGGTTAAAATGTTACTGAAATAAATTAACAATTTTGAGCTCTTTTAATGTTTTGAACAGAAAGGTTGTATCGGGAGCCCCGACAGCTTTGCTTGCCGTCGTATTTCCGCCACTCTCCAACGCGGAAATACGTCACGTTTACGTCGGGCGCACATGAGCCCTCGGGTCAGTTTGCCACATCCAGAATAACTTGATCCTGACACGTGTTTACATGCATGTCGGATTATCAATCGGCATAAACCACCCATGTCATTCAGAATACAATTTCATTCCCATTGAGTTTAATTCGATCACAATATTCCAATTGGCTTGTTTACATGACGCATTTTTATTCTGATCGGCCCTTTATTTCGATTACTTTTGTCCATGTGGCTAGTAGTTGGTGTTCTGCAATTGCAATAACGCACAGACTGATGCTGTGAGAGATCCGACATGTTGTGCAGTTTACACTAAGGCTACGTTCACACTGCAGGTCTTAATGCTCAATTCCGATTTTTTTGTGAAATCGGATTTTTTTGTGCGGTCGTTCCCATTTCCAAATATATGCGACTTGTATGTGATGTGTGAACTGAATGTGTTCAACCTAAGTGTCCCGCATGCGCAGTAGAGGACGCGATGACGTCACACGTAGCAAGCGTCCTCAGTGTTTGCAGAAGTAAACATGGATTATAATGCTGCCGCGCATTTTGCGGTCAATAATTTATTTTCTAACCGGAGCTTTCTCTCCATTGACTGCTCTTCTCATTTTAGTCCGCTATGGGTGTCGTCTTTCTTCCCGCTTCTGCATAGCAGGACGCAAAATAGTGACGTTTGTCGAGTATCAGTGACGTACAGGTCAGATTAATGCGACCCGGCCGTACAGACACAGGTCGCATTTGAAAAGATCAGATACGTATCGGATTCAGGACCACATATCCAAGTGGCCTGGGTCGCATTTGAAAAAATCCGATCTGTGTTGTTCAGACTGTCATAAAAAGATCAGATCCAGGTCGCATATGGGCAAAAAAATCGGAATTGGGTCACTTCAGGCTGCAGTGTGAACGTAGCCCAAGTTGCCATTTCACTGCAAAACATATTGGTGTTTTTCCCTCACAACTTTCTAAAATTGTTCTTTATTTTTTTTTCCACATGTATATCTGCAGAGGACAGGCTTTATATATAGAAACTGGGGAAAGACAACCAGGAGGGATGGAGGAAGAACACCAGGAAGAAAGAGAATAAAGGACACAACATTTAGACCAGTAGTTTAATTCTCCAGTCCCTGAGCACAGTTGTCCTGCAACGTTTAGATGTGTCTCTGCTTCATCACACCTGACTCAAGTATCAGCTCATTAGCAGAGCTCTGCAGCGCTTTCCTGCATGCCAGAAAGAAAGGTTAGTCATTTGATTCAGGTGTGTAGGGCAAGGGGCACGTCTAAAAGCTGCGGGGCCCCGAGCCTCGAGGATTTGAGTTGGAGACGAGAAAGAAATTGACGGGATAAAGTCTAGAAATACAAATGTTTTCCTTACTTGCGTCCTTTTTCTTACTTATCAAGACGTGAAATACTGAAATCAAATTCCATATTTGTGCAGACCGTATATTTTCTAAAAAAAAAAAAAAAAGTTTTTATCTTTCTCAGCCACTAAAAAGGTTCACTGTCCAGCACTGCAGAAAAAAAAAACATCAACAAAGATTATAATCCCTGTGTGCCAACCCGTCCTTCAGGTTAGACAGAGAAAATAGAGATAAAGTGTGAGGGCAACAGTACACAGACCCATATTACTAAGAAAACAGCAATACTGCCTCTTTTCCAAGTGAAGAAACTCAAATAAAAGACTGAACGCATATATTAAGCCTACTAGTCAAAGAAAAACAGAACAAGAATAAGATAAAGCTGGTCATTAAACACCTGACTGTATTTACTCAGATGTCTGAGATAAAACATGGGCGCCGTGCCTTCTTTGAACCGAAACTATACAGATCCAAACTTCCTGTTTCTATCTGCTGACAGACAAAATACAAGCTACGGTCTCACTACTGTCAACATGAGAGCCGCCAGGGACTCTGGACCGGACAAATACAGACAGACACAGAGGAAATCTTCTGCGAATGAAAGAGTCAAATGACATGTCACACGTTTGCAGAATTAAATAAAGTTAAGGAAGTGAAAAAACATCACCAGGACACCAACAGTAACAACTCCAGAGCAGATGATGCAGTAACATTTTAACACCAGACTCATTTTGGCCAAGTTTCTTACCAGGTTGGATGCAGAGGCTTCAGCGAACGACAGACCTCTGGGGATGATGAGTATGTGCTCTTGTTCTTTACTCACTCTCACCTAATGGGAAAAGGAGAAAGGTTACATTTTCCTATGTTCTTTTTAAACAAAAGAATAATACATTTAAACTTCTCTAAAATCCTAACATAAAATCAGGAGCCAACGATAAGACACTCATTGGGAAGCTTCTCTCTGTATGCTATTTCCTAAAAGCTGCTCTGCAGTCAATGGCTGGTTGCTAAGAGCTGAAAGAGCGCTGCATTCGTTTTAATTTGGACATTATTAAGGTATTCGCTGTCTACAGATTTTTTTTTCAGTCAATTTGGTACCAGCATTAAAAAAAACATATTGGGGTTTTAGCATGATTTACAATTTTCGGTAATGTGCCCTACATTTATATTTTTAGCGTTTTTTTTTTTTTTTTAATATTTGTACATGTTAACCCATGACTCACTAAGTCTATTAGCTCAGTGTGTATACACAGTGCCAGCAACACTTACTCACATCCTTGGTAAAAATGAGTAGACTATGACTAAAAACTAAATTTTTCATTGCGGTAGACTAACAGTTTTAAAATATTTAAAATAAATTCAGCCCCTAATTTCATTACTTCTATTCAGTTGGGAAAGAAAATCTCATCTTCAGAAACAATTGTTGTTAACGACCATTACTGGCTTCTCTATAAATCTTATTAAATGCAATGGAGGGCATTTTGAAAAATGTTACCACACTTCTTTGAGTTGATCAGAGTTTCTAGGAACTTCTGATGCATATTAGATGCTCCAATATAATCACTCACCCCTACAAATCATCCCCTCCCATGGTCACATGTGTATAATGACAAGCACCAAGACGTAGAGTCTGCTTCTACAAACATTTGGGTCAGGAGCTCGGTGAATGCCAGCGTTGGATTATAATAGGCTGGCACCTGTGCAATAAAAAAACATAATTTCCTCACTACTAAATATCGCAAAGTATTGGTGGTATTACAAAAAGATGACGGCGTCCGTGAACGACAGCAAGCGAGCCGTTAATAAGCCAAGTCCAACCCTAGAGCTGCAGGAAAACGGTAAAAATATAATTCCCATGATCCCACTCCTTTCCTACCATCACAAATAAAAATATGTAGTTTGTTCAACTAGAACAAACTTTGCTGGAAACGTCTGATTTCGACAACTGAGAGAAATGTTAAGGTGTTCATCAAGAAAAAAAACCCCACTCTTGATGGGTCGGGTGGGGAACAATATAATAATATAATGCCGAAACACCTTTACCAGCTATAGCAAGCAGAATTATAATAAAACTATGACCAACAAAACATCACATACATAAAACTAGATAAAAATAAAATTAGATAAAATAGAAAATATGTAATTAAAATAGAAAAACTAACTTCTCAAACTGAGTGAAAAGCCAAGGCGAAATAATATGTTTTAAGAAAAGATTTAAAAACAGAATTTATATACACAATCAGCATAGTTAAGTCTTTTTTAAACTTGTTTTTCTATTTGTTTTTTTTAGACTTAAACTTAGACAACTTTATTGTCATTTTGTATGACAGTGCGTACAGAACGAAATTCCGTTTGCACACAGCTTGAAAAATCACAGTAAATTGCAGTAAATTACAGTAAATTACAGGATAAGGTGCAGCGGTGATTTGTGTAAACAATGTAAAAAACGCAGGGGAAATAGACAGCGTGCGATTCACAATGTACAGGTGAGTATTATTAAGAACTGTGTAATTTACGAATGTGGTATACAGTCCATTTGTGGCTTCAGCAGTTCAACAGTCTGATGGCAAATGTTCAAATGTGCAGATATAGTATAGTTTTTAGTGAGACATATCTTATCAATGGAGGAAAAAATGGCCTATTGACTAATTCTGGTGCATTTGCAGCAATGTTAATTAATGTAGATTGTCCCGGTTAAATAAAAGGATCAATAAAATCAGCCTTGTGAAGGGAGTCTAGATGATCTAGAGACACTGTGCAAAGAGGAATGGCCAACGATCCAAGGAGCTTCATGAAAGGTTACGGGACAGAGCGCTGAGATACCGGCAAAAAGGACGAGCATTACTCCAAGTGTTCACAAATATTAACAACAGCAATTTTTGTTAAACATATGTGTGTTTTTTTTTAACATGGATTTCTTGCCCCACTGATTACACGCATAGAAATTACAGCTTAACTGTATTAACTGAATTTACTTCAAGGCTTTTCTACACAGCTCCACCAAATGTGCCAGGCACAGCGGCGTTTTCTTCCGTCTTACTGTGATGTAGGAGTTGGCGAGGTGGGCCCAGCTGAACAGGTCCACCAGCCTGTAGAGGCTGGCCAGCTTACAGCGCGTCAGCTTCTCGCCCTTCACCATAGAGGAGGACTCCACCCCGTACAGGTCGTTGATGGGCGTCACCATCCCCAGACCTGGAGGACGGCAGTAACAAAAGAAAAGGCGGGTTAGAAAGTGCTGTTTGTGCAGACGAGGCGGTTTTCAGTAAGAAAAGCGAACTTCACTCAGGAAAAAAAAAAACATCTGGATTTTTATCTACTGATCCATCTGACCCATCTGGCTCCACACAAGAACCCCTAAATCACTCTGTGATGTTATTCAACCCCAAGCCCCCTCCTCCCCGGCCGTCAGTCTGAGTATCTGTTAAGGAGGATCTGAAATGAACTGCTACATTGCCTTTGACGTCTAATTCTGCATTAGTCGTGCATTCCTGGGCTCTGATTGGAAGCAGACTTCACATGTGGACGCTTGGACAGATCTCACGGAGGATCAAAACCCCGGGCAAGTATTCCCAGCTCTTCCGGAGTCTGGAGTTGGGCCGTCTAAGAGCATTAATGCCCTCGAGCGCACGAGCCCGTGTTTGGATATGGATACTGGTGCCGTGACATTTTTTTCTTTTTGTATTCTGAGGGCCGCTCCAAAGTGGATGCTCTCTGGGCAACAACAGCTTGTTCTTGTGAAGCCTTGGGTCTGGGTCCCCTGGGTAACGAGCCGCGGCGCAACAAGCACTTACTGAGAGGGGAGGCGTTGAAGCCGGCCACTGAGCTGGCCATGAAGAAGTCGGCGATCTGCCGGAGGGCCAGCAGGCCGGTCGGGTTGTTCCCCTTTCGCTGCTGCTCCTGGATCAGGCACTCCAGCTCCTCTTTGAAAGCCTTGGGAGATAAAAAGAGAGACGAGCTCAGCAAAAGTCGTGAGATCACAAATCTGTGTTAAAATACTGATGCGTCACTCAAACTGGGTTATCTATTGCTTTTTTTTTAGAGAAGCTGGTGAAGAAATGAGAATTGCACATTTTTTCATTTCCCAACTCCCCACTTTCACATACTTTAAATTTCTGCATTTCCCCATTCCTCCAGAAGTTTTTAAATTTTAGACCTTTGAGTACAAAATAAAAATTAACTGTTTCATTAATAATTGGACTCATTAATTAAGCCACAGTTTTTGAGGCACTGTGGCTTGATGGATTGAGTAGTCGTCTGGCAATCAGACTGTTGTGTGTTCGATTCCAGCTTCCCCTTGCCACATGTCGATGTGCCCCTGAGCAAGGCACTTAACCCCAAATTGCCTACCGAGCTGCGTCTCGGTGTATGGGGAGTGTTGGCCTAGTGGTTAGAGCAGCGCGCTTGCACTCAGAGAAGGTTGCAAGTACCCGGTTCAATCCCCAGCGCCTGCACTCTGGGTCCCTGAGCAAGACCCTTAAGCCCAGATTGCTCCCCGGGCGCCGCACATGGCAGCCCACTGCTCCCCAAGGGTGATGGGTTAAAAGCAGGAAACAAATTTCGTTGTAATGTATGTTTCAATGACAATAAAGATTATATTACTATTACTATTACTAATATCCTTATTTGTAGGCTCCACTAAACAACACCATGCTGAAACTGATGCTCTGATTTTTGAAGTGTGGCATGGCTCCATTTTACAACTTTTTTACCTCAGACCAGCTCTATGACGCAATCTGGAACGACTGAAGTTGCCAAATAACGGCTGTAGTATTCTTTAATAAATACAAGTTCTTTAAACTATGTTTTCTTTTGCTTTAAGAACATTTGTACCTTCATTTCATTTGTAACAGCTAAAAAAATAACACTTTCAATTATTTGTTCTGCATTGTAACCAGGAGTGGGCACGATGGTTTTATCGCTATGCAGAAAATGTTCTTATGATAAGAATTTGTCTTTATCATGAAAACGATAAATTCAAATTAGCCGTTTCTGAAAACCCCAAAAACTGCCAGCATTGTAAGTTAAACCAATTTTTTTTCTTCGCATTTTGGTTCCTTGCGAGCAGTAATGAATATCAATAAATAAAAAATAATTAATTGTAGTTATTGGGTGGGGTTTAGTGATTAAAAATTATGTACACTACTTTATGTAGCTAGTGTCCTGATGTAGCCTATTTTGAACTTTTTTTTATATAATATATGTTCTAAAATATTTTTTTTAATCACAGCATTTGTTTCTGGGGCTATAAGTAATGTGACATGCAGTCACAGCCATCAGTGACTTAAAAAGACTGCAAGAAGCTATAAATAGTCTTATGTCATCCCTTTTATCATTATCATAATAATACCCCAACGTATCATGATCAAAGTTAAAGTCTTTATCGCCCACACCTAACTTTACCCACACTTGGTTTAAAGACTACAGGATCCAGTTCCACCTGAATTTAAACTTGTCTAAAGTCCAAGAAGCCGTGAAATTGAAGTTTCTATATTTTTGAATGACTGTCCATTCATTCTATACATAAGAATCCAAATTGCTGATGGGTAAAATATCAAAGCAAGGTGCTATGTGTCAAATCAGTTAAAGACTGTTTAAAACCAAAACAATGCAAAAAAAAAAAACAACATAAAATTATAGACATTATTATATATTTTTTCCCTGTAAAAAAATGAAAATGAAAAAAAGTTCATTTCTAGACTTGGAAAAAGTTTAAACACATTTTTTATACTTTTCCAGACTTTTCATGCAGGAACCCTGAAATAAATCGTATCTTTCTTACCACACAAGCACAGCACAGGCAGAGGTCTGTGTCTATGAGCTGATTTCTTTTTAATTGCAAGCCTGAATAAAGCGTGCTGCCAGCTCTTCTATAGGCGGTGATGCATGGGGTGGCGGTGCTGCCTAACGTTGTGGGTGTTGGGCCAGCTTATGGGTACATCTTTTCAAACGGGTACGTGGCACACAGAAACAATAGTTACTGAGTTTGTTATTTATTATTTCATTTCAATTTTACCACGCAATGCTTCTAGTCATGCTTCTGCACACTATTGTACTATTATACTGGAAATGACTAGGATTTTAAGTGCTGTGATTTTTTTATGGAGGTGTGAATAGAAGGTTGGAACAAGTTATTGTAACTTCGTTTGTTGTTAATAGGAACACTTGTTCAACCATTCAATCCGTTTTCTATACCCACACCCTGGCCAGGTTGTGGGTCCATCCAAGGCCACACCCTAAGTAGGGTACTTTAGAGAGACCAATTAACAGCCATGTTCTTGGATTGTGGGAGGAAGCCAGAGTACCCAGAAAGAACCCAGGTTTGAACACAGGACCTTCTTGCTGCAATGCAACAGTGCTACCTCTGTGCAGCTCTTATGTAAACATACAAATGTTTAAATAAAAAGTTGCTTGTTGGAATGAGGTTTCACTGTATTACCTTTCATGTGGGACTTATTTGCAAATACTTGATTTGAATGAGGCCGGTATTAGGGCATAACATTTTTTATACGGGCCTATAATGTGCTTTCAAAAATGAAATGAAGAAAAGCTTATTGGCAGAGATAGTCGTACTAGTGGAAATGCAAGAAGGATAAATGGACAGGTTGGTGAAGCGCAGGTCACTGCAAACAGCCAGATGACAGAGTAAAGTAGGGACGACCAGAAAGAAGCCATGTCAACAGGAGCAGCAACGATTGAGGAAGATGTGTTAATCATAGATTAGAAATCCTCCATGGGTGTCAATCTGACTCCTCCTTTAAAGAATCAGGATTGGCTGGACGACAACAAGATGTGTCGGGATTGGTTGTCCAGTTATCTCACTCTTCTACGTAGTGCCTGGCTTCCTGGTATGTGTGTGTGTGTGTGTGTGTGTGTGTGTGTGTGTGTGTGTGTGTGTGTGTGTGTGTGTGTGTGTGTGTGGCTAATCCTCATGTTCAGCCCAGAGCTATCTTTCTGGGACACCAGATACTCTGCTGCATGCTAACAGTGCCTTCTGTAAAAAACGCAAAAACAAAACACAGCTGCGCAAAAGGAACACGCAGTGCAGTGATTTTAGGTTTCAGGTAAATTTTTCTGCAATTTGTTGTTAAATGTGAAACGTTTAAAGAGCAGTTATGAGACTTGTGACGAAATATGAAAGCTTGACATGAATAGGTCAACCTGGAGCCCGAAGCCGCAGAGGTAACTGCATAAAACACCGCATCAGGTAAGTCCAGGTAGTCTCTATGTGACTTTCAGGGAGGTGCACCAGCCTTTGTTTACCTGCTAATGTCATTAAAGCTGGGACTAACGCAGAGGATTACCGAGATGGACCGCTAGTCAAATACATACCGTCCAGGTAAACTCTGTCAACCTGTGAGTTTGAGATGCATGGATTTGGTTTCTCCTCACACAAAAGAACAAACGTCTATTTCTTTCATTACGAGCGTTTCTAAATCACTGTTTTTAAATAAAAATTAAAAAATGTTTTCCAATCACATCAACAGCTTATCTGGACCACCATTTTAAAAGGAAACATATATCTGGATTTGTTTGAAGATACAGTATCCCTGGACATACGGTCCCCTTCACCCTGTTTGGTACCTCTAACAAACATTTATAAAAAGGCTAAAGAATATTTCTTTCTTATTGCAGTAGCATAATCCCTCAACTTGGAAAATCTGCCCCCCACTGAATAAATGTATTTTATTCAGTGGGGGGCATCCTATATTTAGAAATAACTGTTTCGCAACACTTCCCAATGTTGTTCCCACAATCTCTCTTAATCATCAAGGGTCCTTCCTTACGCTCCCTTTTCTATTGGATTTAGGCCTGATCAGTGAGACAGCGATGATGAAAGGATGAATTTGTGTCTAGTGAACCCTTTAGTTGTTGATCTGGTGGAACCTTTTTGGTCCTTATCCAGTTGATTGGTTATGTAACGCACTAACAAGGCTCCAGCAGCCTTCAGTAATGAAACATGCTCACAGCATAACAGCTTTTTTCCTAAGTAAAAGTGGGAATGAGGTAATGATTTTCATTTTCTGCTTCACACGAACCACTCGAGGGTTTTTTTTTTTTTTTTTTCACAAAAAGCAAAATCTTAGTTTTATCTGACCAAAGCAAACAGTTCCCATTAAAGTCCCAACAAAGTTGAGAAAACTTCACACTTTTACATTTGTGACATGTGGACAGATGTTCTAATAGTGGCAACGGAGACCCGGTGACCCTATGATGCCACTCTTTAAGCCTATCGCTCATGTCATGTTTTTACCCCAGGGAAACAGAAAGCCATGGATAAAAATTATTTGGCTGTATTTGTTCAAAAAGGACTATTAGGGATAAGCTTACCTACAATTATGCACATTTTTCAAAGGTTGGGCCCTATAACCATCTTCAAGGAGAAGTTATGGTCCTGAAATTCATTATTACTTTACTATATATATATATATATATATATATATATATATATATATATATATATATATATATATATATATATATATATATATATATATATATATATATATATATATATATATATCACTGTTTTTGATTAACTTCCTTTCAGATTCTTTAAACAAAGCTCCGGGCTCCAGGTAAGCTCCTGCCTGCTCATAAATAAATTTTTTAAATCTCTCTTGGAAAAAGATGCGTTCACAGAACCGCGGTTGAAAGGTGCTACACAACCGGCTGCCATTAAGAGAAACCCTTTTTCAGTAAAATCCTAATTTCCATCTTGCTTTGTTCTTTTTTCTGCAACTGAGATGTTTTTCACCCATTTCCTGGTCTATAGACACAATCTCAAGAAGAAAGCACGTTGTTTCTGCTGCTGTATTAATGTGGCCTAAATTTGGCTAAACATTCATGCAGGTTTTCACCAGCCGGGCCTCCACCTACCCATTAAAATTCCAGGCTATGATCTGGAAACGCCCCAACTACAAAAAAAAAAGGTTCTTTGCTGCCCATTTGAGAGTACTTAAGTATGACAAAGTGATGAATGGCAATAAAAACATTTCATCATAAGTATTCCCAGCTATCAGATATATATATTTGACTTCTGGTACAAAGTGGTGTATAATAAAACCCTACAATTGAGTCATAGTTAACAACTTGCGGATGGAGACTGAATAGAAGAGAGAAGACAAAACAGAAAAGTGACAAACTATGATACCACATTTCATACCTTTAACTGGTCATAATAATTAGTAAAGATGCACTGAGAAGTCTGCTGGGGACTGGAAACTGCTAAATGATGAAATAATTAGAGACATCTATTAAGAAAACATACTTTCTTTAAAATCAGAAGTATACACATATTTCCTTAGTATTTGATATTCGCCATTAAGTTGTATGACTAGGGTTAGAGATTTAGTTTCCTTCCACAAGCTTTACACCATAATCTGCCCCCCGCACTCTTGTATGCAACATTAATATTTAAAATAAAATGGTAAAAATAAGGCATTGCTTCTTTCAGCACAGCTTGTCTCTGCCTGCACCAGGATTATATGTGTTTGTGTGATAGAGAGAGGGGACTTGCTCCAAAGTTTGTCTCATAGAGTTAAAATGTTGAGCTTCATGATATTTTTGCTTCAACCTTGGCAGGAGCAACGAGAATACTTTAACACCGCTGTCAAATTATTTTTATAGGTTGGATATTGCTTATTTGCGCTGCTCTTTGGTCAGAGGATTTGGACACACTTGCATACAACAGAGGAACGTGGCTCCGTCAGGCATCTGGATATTGTGTCCAAAATTTAAATAGACCTATTGAGGGCCACATTTATCTTCCTGATATATTTGCTGATTTCTTTTCCCTTTCCCATGGTGTCACACGGGGACGCTTTGGCATCTAAAATTCGTCTTGTGACAGAAAAGTGCTATATAAATAAACTTGCCTTGCCTTAAAATACTGTCACGGGGATGCCTGCAATGAATACAAATGTTGTGAATTGACCAATCAGAGGCTTACTAAACAAGATGTCCTCGTTTTAACTTTTCCACACTGCCTAAAATCACAGTAATATATGAAATCTTTTGAATAAAAAAAAGTAAAAAAACAATTCTCTGGAAAACAACAGCTAGAAAAGCCCTGTTTAAACTGTATGAAACAGAAAAAACAGAGATGAGAAATCTACGCACAATCTCAGGAAATTTGTGATTAAACAAGAAAGTAGGTCAAGACAGTTTTTTTTTATGCGCTAACACCTCTAGTGGGGTAACATGAAATATTCATGTCTTTATTTTATGACATGCTCCCAGCAGAGCTGCATGCGTGCACAGAAACACGTCTAACTCGTTAACTTCCCCTGTTCTCTGCCCCCTCGTCTACCCAGTAACCCCATGAGAAAGCTCCATTAATGTACCACCGACAGAGCCGGGCCTCGGGTTTTATGCTTCTTGTGGGTGTGTTTTTTTTTTTTTTGTAAAAAAGGAGAGCAGCCCAACCGTGTCGGGACACATACGGTCCCAGATCACTGCTGGTTCTGAACGCAAGCCAGACATTCCTCGGTCCCTAAGTGAGGTCGCCTTGGCAGCTGGTTGGTTGCGGATGTCGACAGGGGTGCCCTTTTTTTTTGTTTGTTTGCAGTTTTTGTTGCTGAGTGAGAGTGTTTTAGATACAATTGTGCCGACTGAAACTGAAAAAGTTTGCAATGAGAACTTGTCGCTCCAGACCCGACGAGATAATCTCTGTTTATGGTTTCTACTGGAGAGTTCTGACTGGTTCATGCTAACAGGGTGCTTTGAACTGGCTGCTTGTGGAAAGTGATCACTCCCGACCATTACGTTGTGGGCAAGTTGTGACAATTACAAGTTAACAGCATTTTAAACCTTCATGACAAAGTCGTCAGCAAATGTTGGCACACAGTTGACTCTAAATACAAGCTTTGTTTGGCATTCAATTTCCCAGACTAATGTCCATTCTGACAGGGTTGGATCTTCAAGAAGCGCTGAAGGAAATAGCTGGATTTTAGTAGCTGACAAGTAATAATTACCTTGAATAAAAGTATTAGGAGAGCTTTGGAATAGTAAATTGAAGGCCTGTAAAACCAAAACAATGAGCTGAAAATTTCCGCAAACCATGCACATGAGGGGAACTGTGCCAGGTAACGTTTTTCTTACGCTGACCAATTTCATGTACGGGTACACCACAATAAACGATCTAAATCAGCAGTTTGCTTAAAAAGGGGAGCCTAATATAATTAACAGATTCAATCACAAAGAGGTATGTATAGGTTTGCATACATTTCTGCATGGAGGAGATCAGCCTTTGTTTCTGTTGAGGTTTCTTTAATTAGCAGTTTTCAGCTCATCCGCATTGTTGGCTCTGGTGTCTCTCCTGTTCCTCTTCAGAAGTCCCCACAGACTCTACGGGATGTGCCTTGAGATGACATGCTTAATGAATTGGCGCCATATAAATAAAATAAAATTGAATTTAATTGAACGTGGGTCAGGTGAGTCAGCTGGCCAATCAAGTGGAGTAACACCATGACCATTAAAGCAGGTATTGGTAGTTTTGGCAAAGTGGGTGGGAGGTGAGTCCTGCTAGGCTACGTTCACACTGCAGGTCCTGATGCTCAGTTCCGATTTTTTGCTGAAATCTGATTTTTTTGAGGTGGTCGTTCATATTATTATTAAGTGCGACCGCTGTCATACTGCATGTGCAGATAACAGAAAGTGACGTTACAGAGCAGCACACGGTTTGCAGAAGAAATGGTGAACGTAATTGTTTCTAGAAGTGTTAAGTAAAGTTTGTTTTTAAAAAAAAAAAAACTTGAAAAGGAAAAAAAAAATGCGGATACCAGCCGGCATCTCTCCTTGTTATTATTAGAAAGCCGACGATATTAAGACCACATCACGGCAAGACTACGTGAGGTAAAAAAGAAAGCAGCACAGCTATTACTGGTCTTTTATGGAGCGCTAGCTGCTGCTGCTGTGTTTGGATGTGTATCAAGAGACAGGAGAGTGACATTAAAGATAAATGCGACATGACTTTTCAGACTGTGGATGCTTTGAAAAAATATCCGATACGTATCGGAATTAGTACCACATATGGAAGTGGCACAAATCAGATTTTTTTGGGGGAGTGAAAAGATCGGAATAGGTGCGAAAAAGACAGATATGGGTCGCATTTCCCTGCAGTGTGAGCGTAGCCCTGGGCAATAAAATCAGCATCTGAATGAATCTTGTCAGCATGGACTGCTCTAACATTTCCTGGCGGACACCTGCACTGAATTTGATGAAACACGGTGGACCAACCCCAGCGGATGACATGGCAGCTCGAGTAATCACTGGCAGGTAAACTTCATAGCACATCTGGAATAAATCGGACTCTGTGCCTCCTGACAGCGGGAGCTTCCAAATGAAATGCCAAATGCACTTTCATCGAAAAAGAGGACTCTGGACCACTGACCATCAGTCCAATCCTTCTTCCAGGGACCACAGACCATCAGTCCAATCCTTCTTCCAGTCCAGGGAAGATGCTTCTGACATTGTCTCTGGTTTAGGGGGGCTTAACATGATGTTACAGTTGTCGCCCATCTCCCTGGTTACATAATGCGTGTGAGAACTATCTTTTATCCGTTCTTTGTACACCTTTTTCCTACTGCACTTTTCTACTCTCACTCAACCTTTCATCAATACTGGGATACAACACTGTGAACAGTCAGCATTTCTTAGCAGTGATCACTTGTGGCTTAATCTCATTGTGGAGAGTATCAGTAACATCCTGCAGTCAATTCAGCCATCATGTCAGTATCGACACGTCTGTAGCAAAAATTGTTCTTGTTTGCACAGGTGATATTCAAGTTTTCTGTTAAGGTTAAGATAATTTTTTAAATTTTTGATAGCCATAAGCCTTAATCTTTAAGACTTCACAGAAATAAGCTCTTGAAATATTTCATTCTGTGTGTAACGAGTCCATTCAAGAAGTATATGAGACATTAAATGACTATATTTTCATTAATTAAGTTATACCACAGAATGTGCAAAACAACAGAGAAAGTGCAAACCTTTCTAACACATGAACACCAAAAAATGTTTAACTAACGCCATCTTGCAGTGAAACCAATCAGAAACCGCGCGAGGCGCCATGACAACACACGCCAGGAACCATTTAAACTGCCGGCCATCTGCTCCCTGATGTGTGCGTGCACGTTCTCAAAAGATTATGACGACAGGGATTTGATTCCTCTCATCGAAACAGATTAATCTGGGAACATAAAGTGGATCGTATCGTTAATATTTCCACCCCCCCTCCCCCTCCCCCTCCCCCTCACACACAAACACACACATCTGCAGCAGTGAAAACAACAACACATGTCAGCTGTGATCTTCAGCTGCTGTGGCGTGGTTGTAGAAACCTCTAAAACCAACAACAGGAAATCAGATAAGAGACAAAGTTACATCATTTCAGCAAATAGAGCAGATATCCATTCCAGTGCACGGCTAGAGTCGAATCACAGGCAGAAACACAACGGAAAGCAGGTCTGTTCACTTATGTCAACTCAGATGAATAAGGAAATGTATACGCAACTTTTCTTCTAATCTTTGAAAATGAAAGAGCAGAGCATTAAATCAACATTTTGATAGGAACCTGGCCATGCTGAAGCCTTAAAGTGAAGTGAAAATGCTCCTGCCAAAAAGAAAAAAAAAAGAAAAATGAAGTTGATCTGCTCTCAGCAGCTGTCCTGTAGGATCAAAGCTGTCTTTATTAGTCTTAATTACATTACTTTAGTTGCTTGGAAACCTTGTGCTTTTCCTGCCTGTGCTCGACAGTTCAAGTAATCAAATAATAAAACATTTAGAACTCATTTTCTATTCCATGATATTGGTCTGTTTACGTTTTCTACCACATTCGCTTCGTCATAATTCTCAAACTGTGTCACAAATGGGGTTTTTTTGTCCTGCAAATTCTCTGCACTGACTCTTATTTCCTAAGTTTCTGCAGGAGTCGCTGCTGCCGATGCAGGTGACGCTAAAACTGTTGCACGTATTACTTTTATTAACTTTCCTGGAACGAAGCCAGTCCGACACGTCTCTGCTTGCGTCTTCAACGAAAGTTGTGTGACTTTAGGTAACATCAGCCCTAAATCACTCCCACACATTTGTGTCTTCATGATGAACATTGTTTGCTATAACTCAGGCAGCAGGCTATAATTTAATGCAGCATAAAACAGGTTAGAGTTTTAACTCTGCAGAGCTCAACCTATAAAACAACAGAAGGAAACTCATTTAAGGTTTCTACGGGATTTTCACTGTATGACTACATTAAGTTTAAATAAAGTGTAAAAGTATTACCGTTTGCACAAAAATACAACTATAACATGAATTGCTTGGTTTAATTTAAAACAAAAGAAAGTTATTTCCTCAGCCGCAAAATTATTACATTTATAACAATCACAACATTCACAAAATCAGCTAAAATTGTAACTATATTTAGGAATAAAAACCAAATTTAGCAGTAGTTTCAAAGTAAACATGCTTATGATGCAGACTATTAAACTCCTCTTCGTGTTTCTGAAAGGCCAAATTAGTCTTTCCCTCGAATGACAGACTGTCATTTGTCAGTCAGCTGAGTGGCAGTGTGCAGCAACAGCTGGGGAAGGGGGAATCCAAAAAAACTCCATACTTTTAGAGTTTTCCATCATTTTTTTGCCCATTTTATAAATATAAACACAAAGGTTCACCATTCTTTAATGGCAGATATTTCTTCTATGGATGGATGGATGGACACAGACGACTTTTCAAACGATGACAAAGACAAAGGCCGCGAACAGAAATATATTTTCCCAATGTGTTTTCTTTTTACCCAGACCTGTCCAGACCAGGAACAACACGTCTGAGGTGGACTCTCAGCTTTTCCAGACTGTATAGAAACCCTGCAACGTTCACGATGAGACAGACGAGGTTCAACAAAATACATTTCATCCTCTCTCCCACAAAAAAAAAAATGCTTCGCCGTCTACCTGGAAGAACACACTGACCTGGATTTTCACTATCTCGCATACTTAAGCTGGTCTAACAAAGAAAATAAAAACGGATGAAGGCAGCTGCAAGCTCCAAAATGAGAGCGCCGAAACACAAAAGACAAATAAGCCCTCAGACAAGGACACACATTCCAGCTATGTCCTAAAAGGCAAACGGTCTGAGGGCAGATCAGGCCTGTAATTTCAGACACGGTCTCCCCAGTTATATAAGCACAGGGCTGCTCCTTCAAGCCTCCGACGTGACAGTGTTAGAAAGTGGAGAAGAGCCGGCCTGAAAAACCTGCCAATGCTATCGATCTTCCACCATTAAACTTCAGAGTGTGCGTCAAAGAAAGCGATTGCAGACTGCAGCTGCTACGTCTCGGTACTCTGCAGTAACTCTTTTGCAGGGACAATGCACTTGTTCACCTCCACAGAACACACGGGGGCTAATGCAGACTTATGGAAACCTTTAAAAACATTTGAGTTAATCAGTGCAGGGAGACGACTAACAATCATTACTGGTTGTTTTATCCATCACGGTGCAACACAGGACGAGCAACCACACCCACTCACAAAAGGTGAATTAGAGAAATTAACCTTTAACATGCATGTTTGCAGGACGTTGGAGTGCCCAGAGAGATTCCACGCATTCACATAGAGAACATGCAGACAGACCCCCGTGTCGGGATTTGCACCCAGAACCCTCTTGCTACACTGCAACAACTGCTCCACCATACATCCCGCAAACTTTCATATCAATCTGATTTATTCTGTTCCTGTTAAAAACACTGGAAGTTTGTCCTTGGATCTACTTGCGGATATTGTATAAAAGTTTTTACATAGTGGCCGACGACCAGGAATAAGTACAACATTAGAGACTAAAAAGCTAGTTTCACTTGTTATGAACTAATACATTTCTGCCAGTGGACCAGTGACAGTGTGCTCCTCAGCAAGACCTTGTTTGCAGATATCTTGTAGAAGTGTTGAAAGTAGGCATGGGCTGGTACGTCATTCTCCCAGTGCGAGAATCCTGACTAAAATACCACAGAGCCACTGTACTTTGAAACCAAAACATGCTGTATGTTCCAATAGCTTTTATTCAAAACTGAAAACATATTAAATACTTATTAAAACCCTCATTTTAGAGCTGAAATAATGTTGTCCATTACATTTATTTAGTAGTTTTTGAGTGTTTGCGTTTGACAAAGATGTATCCATTGATTGTCTTATTATGTAGAATAAATGATTAAAACTACTAGTGGTTTTCTAGAAAACATATTTTTTTACACAGAAAATTCTGTCTTGTTGTGTCGCCAGTCGGTTTATATAACATCTTAGCCTTCTGAGTCGTAATCGACTCATTTCCCACCCGAGTGCCTAAAGATTTCCATCCTAATCAAAGATTATGTCCCTAATCTTTATCTCTACCAAACACAAAAACGTTGATCAGAGCACATTCTGTCCATTGATGCATTTATAGACAGTTCTTAGTTTATGTTGTTTCATAAAAGGCAAAATAAGATATTTTTAAAATATCTCTTATAAAAGGCAAACAAAGGAAAATAGGCTGAATCTGGCTGCTTGATTGGTGCGTCTCTCAGTAGCGGCTTTTTAATAGGGGGCGCTCGGGTGCCCCCCCATCACAATTTGTATAAATAAATAAATGAACTTAAATAAATAAACTTAATTCAATTACTTGTTACCAATTGAAGCAATCCATTTAAGTTGGAGCTGCATTCTCTTTTTAGAGTGCTGATTAATTCAAAACGACAGATAAAGGAACTTAGACTAGACCGACAACACGCAAGTGACTGTGGACCGATTCATGTTCAAGAAGAGTTTATTGTTGTGTGATAATCTCCGACCTCTAGTGCGAAAATGTTTATCATCAGCTGCCACTGGTGCCTCTCCTGAAGACTGGGGCAAATATTCCAGCAGTGTAGCTGATGGTGACTATGGTTTGTTAGTAACAACTCAAATAAGACCAGAACCAAAAGACAACAGGAAACGCTTGAGGCAAACCATGCAGAAAATACCAGAACTCAAATAAAACTTCTGCAGATTCTAAAAAAATACAAGAACACACAATAAAAACACACATAAAAATCATATACTCTGCAGGAACAAAACCAGCAACAAACCACAACAGAACAGCCCGACGATTTGATCAGTAAGTAATTACAACACGTTGTGTGCGCACATTTCAGTCGCAAGGTAGGTAAACTACAGCAAAACTTGCCAAAAACAGAGTATTTCCGCTTTTTGATGCTGAAGGAATGCCTCTTCTCCTGGAAGTTCAACAACCTGAAGTTCCCAGAGGGAAACCCAGATGCCTGAGCTTGGCTCAGAGAGGAGACGTGGCGGCTTTAAAGAGACCCTCTGCAGAGACTCTAACTACCAAATCTTCTATCAAACGTGAACTTCCGAACTCAAAAGAGAAAGTGGGAAAACATAATGAACGACACTTTTGACATTTCCTTCACATGTGGGGGGCTCTCAGCAGAGCCCCATTGAAGTGCCATAAATTATCCGCTTGTGATCTCTGGAAAGCACGTGGGGCAGGCTTTCTTTGAAAACCGCGGAACAGGTGCTAAAAGGGAATCACTAAACCACTTCCCTGGACAAAGAATAAGCAGAAACACAAGCTTCAGATGGAAAAAGCGAGGAAATAGAATGAGTCGGGGAGGAAAAAAGAGGAAAAATAAAAGCAGGACGAACGGAGAAGCTTAAAATAGAAACAGCATGTGGAGGAACACGTCAAATTCAATTTCATCTAAATTTAATCTGGTGCTCATGATGGCTTTTACCCTCCCGGTCTCAGTTATGGTAAATCCCAGCCGCTGAAGACGAACACGGAGAGGCTTTCCACACAAAATAACAAAAAAACACAGTAATACCTCGGTTTAGCCTCCGCACGTGAAAATCTTCTTCTTGTGTAACAGTAAAACCAACTGAGAGAGCCTCGTAAAAGACCTCAAGAAAAATGTCATGATGTGTAAGTCATTCGAACCAGTAGCTTACATATACAACATTTAAAGATCATTTTCTGTGAACACTTCGTTGCCCTAAATGATCTTGTTCAGTAAGCAGTGAGAAGAGATATATAAGGATTGATAAACAGAAGAAGAAAAACAGTTCATCATTTCACAAACCCATAAAAAACCATTAATAAACTTTACTGCTCGTTTAGATTGAACAAACTGAGCAATGTCGGGCTGTTAATTCCAGTAAACTTGTCACAGGCCTGTCCACTTAAAGACTCTCTCTCTTTTTCTTCATAGTAGGTACACCTGGTCTGGCGTTCTGTTAACTGTGACATCATCCAGAGAAGACGGCTCACCCGCTACTACCATCTAATGTAGAACAGATTACTAGATCAATGTGTGCTTCTGTGCTTTTTTGTCTCTCTTGTTGTGTCTCTGCTCTGTCTTCTGTAACCCCAGTCGGTCGAGGCAGATGACCGTTCATACTGAGCCCGGTTCTGCCGGAGGTTTTCCTTCCCGTTAATGGGGAGTTTTTCTTCCCACTGTCGCTTCATGCTTGCTCAGTATGAGGGATTGCTGCAAAGCCATGGACAATGCAGACGACTCTCCCTGTGGCTCTACGCTTCTCCAGGAGTGAATGCTGCTTGTCGGGACTTTGATGCAATCAACTGGTTCCCTTATATAGGACATTTTTGACCAATCTGTATAATCTGACCCAATCTGTATAATATGATTGAACTTGATTTTGTAAAGTGCCTTGAGATGACATGTTTCATGATTTGGCGCTATATAAATAAAATTGAATTGAATTGAATTGAACGATGCAGCGAGTAAAATGCCTCGCAAAAGTATTCACATCTTTGAATTTTTGTCACTTCAAACTTTCATGTGATAAACAGACCAACACAAAGTAGTGCGCGGTTGTTAAGTGAAGCGGTAAATGGACTAGTCTAGTCAAGCTGACCACTGACCAGACACATTCACCCAATTCACACTCACAAGCACAGATACGCAGCTTGCAACTAGGTGCCTTGCTTTAGGGCACATCTGCACGTGACAACAAGAAACTGCAATAAAAGTTTCTGACGCAAGACAACTACTCTACTCACCAATCCACCGTAGCCCAAGGAAAATTATACATTTCCACTTGAAATTTATGTGAAGATGGTAAAGCTAAACACACTGTAAAACACACCCAGAAAAAAAATAAAACTCTTAACAGGCTGAAAAAAGACTTGAGACTGGTGGAGAGGTTCGCCTTCTAGTAAAAACCTTAACAAACCTTAACATACAACCAGAGCGCCGACTGAACGGTTTAGATCAGGAGTCAGCAACCTTTCGAACCCCAAGAGCCATTTTTTACCTTTGGTCCAGTTCAACAAAGTTAGTTTAGAGCCACAAAAGCAACATAATTCTTCCTAGTTTTCATTATACCTAAGACCACAAGTTTATTTAGATTTTTAAATGAAAGAACAATTTTACTTTTGCTTTCACATTCAACATTTATTTCTCCAATGGGACGTTTAATTTCTATCTACAATGACATCAAAGAGGCATGTAGTTTGCAACTTTTTGACAAGAAAAAAATTGTTATATGTTATATGGAATGTTATATATATAACGCAGGAAAATACCTAAGAAAAGTTGCTAAAGCTAGCATTTTAATGACATTTTCATTTTAAAACTTGGAATTCAATTATTTGGCATGTTTAGCCAAAGTTATTAAGAGCCGCTGTCTCTTGAGCTGCAGGTTGCAACCACCGGGGTAGATTAAATCATATAAATGTGTTAGAATGGCCTAGTCAAAGCCTAAATCTAAACCCAATTAAACATCAGAGCCAAAAACTATTTTAACAGATGCTTTCCATCCAGTCTGACTGATCTAGATGTTCACAGGTGATAGAGACCACAACACGCCCGGTGGTGATTTTGCTGAATATTTGCTCAGTGGGGGGGGGGGGGGGGGGGGGGAAGCAAGTCCATAAAAAACTGATTTTCCTTTGTTTGTAAAAGAAACAATAATAATTATCATTTTCCCTTCCCTTCAGAATTATACACAACTTTGTGTTGGTCTATCACAAAAAAAAAAATCCCACAAAAACACATTCACATTTGTGGTTGACAAAATTCAAAGAAGTTCAAGAGGCGTGAATACGATTGCAAGAGCCTGAAATCATTTCCATTAAATTCTCCAACAGCCGTGTTACATTAATTGATTTTGCACTGCTGTTGAACACGTACTGAATAACTCTCCACACTGCTTAGTGGATTTAAAAAAAAAAACAATGTTTTTAGTGTTTAGGTGTAGCCTTTGATTTTTAAAGGTAAAGAAGCTGGCAGAGTTTATGCAGTCCCTCCTGATCTATGCTGGTCGAGCTCAAAATAAAACCTGCCATCTGAGCAATTGCAACATGTAATCTACAACCAACACCAGAGCCATAAAACGACAACGAAAACAAACAGAGAAAGGATGGATGGAAAAAAAGAAAGGGGAGGAACCACAGCTAATGACGTGCGGCTTTTTCTGCAAAATGGGAAATGTGCAGAAAAAGGCACATAATGCCGCGTCCAGCTGGTGGCACATAAGTTATTGTTGTGTCTGAATATTAGAAAAACTGCCCTAAGAGGCCAGAGGTCTTTATGTGAGCGCCGCAGGGAGATCAGTTTGGCTCGTGTTCAAAGCCACACGGTGCAGAAGCAACACACAAAGCAGTGTGTGAGCAGGAGAACAACACAACAACAACAGCAACAACGAACAGAAACACTGCGCTGCAGTCGTAAATGATGACGGCAGCTGACCGTCAAATGGTCGACGCAACAGTTAGTATAGTTGTGGAAAAAAAAAAGGTCTGGACCAAAGGCAATTTATAGCAGTAGAGGGAAATATTTTAAAAAAAGTATTCATTCACCGATCCAATGCATTGAGTCCAGGTCATCCAATCTTACCTGACTCCGCCAGATAGATTTGCTCCGCATATCCATCTGGAAACCTTCCGTTGAAGTAATTTTGGGAAGGGGCGAAAATACTGGTTAGCTGATTGGCCTATGTTGGTGATAGACGGGCCAAATAAACCAATCAGATTCGTTGTCGCTCGTAACAGAGCGACGACGAAAACACAACCACAAGCCAAGCTACTCTTGCTGCTGCAGGTAAAGGCTCGTTAGCTCAGCAAAGAAATACTCTGTAATTCCGATAAAACTTGCTCGATAGCCACTCTAACGCTAGTTTCATCGGCTGAAGCCGCCATGTTGTTTAGACTGAACTGACGCGCTTCCCGTTGCGTCACACCTCAACCCGCCTCAAAGCCAACGCTGATTGGACGTTCGTTTGGTGAACGGCTCCAAATTTTCTTTAACGGAGAGTAGCCAGACTGATCTGCGAGTGAAACCTTGAAAGCTCACGAGATCAGGATGGTCTCACGAGGCTACATCCAATCACCTTCATGGCCACAAGTGGATGAAATCCAAGCTAAGAAAATTCTTTTTGTTTGCTACACTCAAAGCGGTGTAGCCCCTTGTTCTCTTTCAAGCTTCTGCGTTACATTAACGCACAGTTTACTGAGTGCATATAGCTTCCGTATATATATCCTTTTTACTTCTTATTTTACTGTATTCTTATTTTTTTTGTCTGCAGCATCAAATTCCTTGTAAGTGCAAACCTACTTGGCGATTAAACTTGAGTCTGATTCTGTGCGCTGTTATTTTGATATTTTCTTATTATTACTATTGTTAGTGTTAGCTATCATAGTAGGATATTATTATTATTATTATTATTATTATTATTATGTCAGCAGTATTTTGGGTTGTCAAAGTGGTTGCGTTCTTTTTAATCATCTTCATGGCCGGTCTAGTCTACCACCTGAACCAGACGTGGCCAGTCGGGCCATTAATCTAATAAAGTAAACTTTAGGCCACAACTAAGGTCTCCTTTTCCCTCCGCTGCACAACCAATCTGTCTCTGACACTGACCCACAGAGCTCGTTTCCCTGCGCGGCCAGGACAAGACCATTTGAAATCAGGAGACCCAGGCAGTGATGGTATAAAAACCAAAAGCAACTCACATCACTCACATTGAGGTACTGTTGTTCGTAAATCAACAACGCATTGTTACTCAAGGTTCTAGACAACCAAATTAAAATCTCCGACTTGTGGATAAAACCCCTTGTGCTACTATAATATGCTTACTTCTTATTTAAATATGCAACCGTCAACATTAATGACACGAAAAGAATTGCTTTACGGGGAAGGTTAGCTTTTTGTTTCCGTAGTGTCTGTAGGAATCTGAGATTGACATAAATCACCAGCTCTCCCGCTGAGCAGCTCTGCCAAATAACGTCTGATAAGGATAGAACGGCGGTTGCTTTGCTAGACAGACCACATAAACTTTTATTGACGGTCGGCGCGGACAGACAATCAGCAATGGCACGACAGCAGCCTGCGGCGAACTGTCTGCTCAGGGCAGCGCCCTCACATGCCCTCTGCTGCTCGCTCTGCTGCTACTCTTGAGTCGGGGACACCAGCAGGGAGCGAAGTGGAAACCTGCAGCAGAGAGAGAGGAGCTCTCGGCCTTTAAGACTGCGCTGAAAAACAGCGAATGCCAAAGGAAAGCGCACTCACCATGTGCAGGAAGTTAATAACATATTGAACTGGGAGAAAGAACAGGTAGCCAGATGCATTTCAGCACAAGCATCCAGTAAGGCTGCAAGTGCCCATGCAAAAGTATTCACCCGCCACCTTTAAATGCCACATTTCTTCCTGTTATAACAACAAAATCTTACGTGTTTGATTGTGATTTTATGTCAAATTCAAAGCTGAGCAGCATTTTTTTTATATTCAGACACAGAAGTCCTAAAAATGTGGGGTATCTGTATTCAGCATCCTTCACAACCAACTGCCTTCATACCTAGTTAGTAAAGAGAGTCCATATAAGCTAATCTTTGTTCTGAGGCCCATGGTAACTCGGGAGGCTCTACAGCCGACTCTAGTTAGATGACACACAACACGTTACCCTGAATGCAACGTCTCCAAAACACGGTGGTGGCAACATCAGGTGTTTTAGCCTGATGTTGCCACCACCGTGTTTTGGAAACAGGGCAACCCTGGAAGGAAACCTGTTGAAAGCAGCAAAAGAGCTGGAACTACTCAGCGGCTAACCCTCCAACAAGACAATGCCACTAAACATTCAACCAGAAATGCAGTTGAATGGCTTTTGGGACATGTGTTCGAATGGCCTAGTCAAAGCCCAGACTAACTCAACTGAGAATCTGTGGTCTACATAGACTCTGAACACACTTGAGCTGTTTTTGCAAAGAAGAACAGATAAAAATAAAAGTGTCTGGAAAGCCGGAAGCAACAAACCTCGAGTCTTGTGGCTTTTATTGAAGCAAAAAGCAGCTCCGCAAAGTATTGACTCGCAAATTCATGCCTCAGAATTAAATCCTTTTCCTTACACTTCCGAACTATACAATACCAAAGGTTGGTTGGTCAAGAAAAACCCACTAAAAAAACAAAACAAAAAAAACAACAGACCCCGTGGAAGTTCACGGCAGCAACTTGAAAAAAAAATGCAGAAAAGCTCAAGGAGTGTAAATATATTTGTAAGGCGCTGTGTCCGTCTGAGCTTTTTATGACTCCCTACTCAATGTCAGTCCTTATCTTGTAACCATAAATCTGTCCCTGCCGCTATTCAAAGTGCGTCCGTAAAACAGTGCACACAAATACACACACCTTCCACCTCTATGCAGCACTAAACGGGGATGTGCTCATCAGCGAGAGGCGAGCCCTGAGTCAACATGGCAGAGTAAATGTCCAGAGATGGTGGGCGTGCTGTAAAATCTCCAAACAACTGTTCAAAGGGCACAACACAGACCAGAATAATGGGCTCCTGGCTTTACCCGAGCTTGTGAATATGTCAGAATACGTGAGCTCAAATGGGCTGATATCAGAGTGATGACGTCCGACTGTTTAGAAGTTCGGAAAGCTAAATGAAAGGACTGCAGGTTGCTAGTTTGGCATGCACACCTCTACACCCAAACCCAGAATTTAGTTTGGAGAGCTGCTGTGTTCCCCTCATAATTCCTCGCTAAAGAGAAAAGAAACCCACAATAATTGCGCTGACGATCACGAAGCTGATCGCTGAGGATTAAACACGACCTGACTTGAGCGCCGCTGACTTACAGCGCATATTCGTAAGGGTTTCAACAGCGAGCCCGAGCGAGGGCGTGGCAGCTGGTGGTTGCGTTATGGTTTCAGTGAACCACTGACGGCTGTTGCTCTGTTGCCAGCGTCCCAGCATCAACACAGGCACAGCCGTGCACGAGCGAAGCAGCCGCTGCTGCTGCGACTTATTGAGACACGTCTTGATTAGGGCAGAATAACCGAAGTGAGAGAGAGAAGACAGGAAGGGATTGCTCAAGTATTAGTGGGTGAGGCGAATGGTTTATTTCCCCAACACCTTAATGTTGAAACCCCCCTGCAGTTTGGAGATTAAAATGGAATAATGGAAAAAAAAGACTTAAAACATGTATTTTCTCTTCTTGTTTAGTTTAACTCGATCTTTCGCAGCCTTTGTTTTGGATTTTTCAGTTAAATCGCTATTTTTTCACCCAGGTGTTTACACCGTGAGGCTAGCAGTCAGATCAGATGAGGAATTTGGACTACACAGACATGGGCAGGGCACACAAGTCCCGCCAAATAAATAATCTGTGGCAGTCGATGCATCCCAACGCATTTCCTTAATGATTCACAGCTCCACTGTGAGCTAACATGTTCCCCCACGATGAAATTCACGTGGGACCAACATGATCACAGCCTTTAATGCATGGGTTCCCAAACCCTTTTGGTTGCTGGGATTTTGTTTCTTTTCTTTTTTTTTTTATTGTTGTTACAATATTACGAGAATAAAGTAGCATATTTATAAGAACTATTGCAATAAAGTGCAGCCTTACCCCGTGTTAAAATGAGGATTGTTGTGCACCTTGTAAAGGTTTACATTGGTATCTGCTTCACAAAATAAAAGAATACAAAATCTTTTTTAGCACATCAATAGGTGGTTATGGTTATGAGGCTACAGGAAGGCCTCTGGGTCTTACCCAGCAATCAACCACTGAGCTGATGATCAACTAATACTGGGAAGTGTTGTTCTTTCTCTACTGCAGTCGCACTCCCTCTGGTGAGTAAGTGTAAATTGTAGCACTTATTTTGAAAGCTGCAATAATCTCCACAAGTCTGATAAAAGTAGGAGAAAAAGGGTCACCTGGTGTTACTGGTGTCCAACTATGTACAGCATTGGCACTCATGGCAGAGGTGGGTAAAAAGCTGCCAAATAAATGTATCTTTTGTTGCAGCAGCATGATATCCCACTGAACTCATTTCTTTCCCCTCATTAAACAAATGTACTCAAATTAAAGCTTGTCTTTTTAAAAAATATTTGTTTGTGAAATAAATCACTCACTAAACAATTATCAGCCAAATCTAATAAATGAAATCATAAAACATGCTTTTTAAGCATTGGTCTGTGTTTGTAGGAACCTTTAATTTGTAATCCCGTCAAGACTTCCTGCTGCCTTCAGATATTAACGTGATGTGAGACAGAGGCCATTTCTCTAAGCAACTCTTCAAAATGGGAAAGAGCACGTGGTTTTTGTATCTTGCAAAACATAATGCATGTATTTCTTCATGCCAATATATTATTATTATTACCATCACAATGAGTGTTTGGAATGCAACAGTGATTTTGGGTAAAATATTTCATAAATTCATAGTTTTTAAGGCTGTTAGATGGAGTCTAATTACAGTAGATGGAAACATCTGACACAAGTGCTAACACTGAAGATACAAAGGATCGAACTCAGTGTTGGAGACATCATGATGACAACAAGGAGACTGAGGAAAAGGCTGGTTTGTTGCAAGTGACAGCATTTATTTGAAAAAAAAACAAAACAACACAAAACTAAAATCCGACTTTAGGTCATTTGTGACAAAGAGTGACATTACTTCATTATACCAAGATTGAGCTTGTTGGCAAAATATAACTACTGGTGTATTTGCCAAAAAAAAAACAAAATGATCAAGTGATTGTTAAGTGGAAAAGCCTCTCATGTTCACTGTTAAGCATGGCAGGGGATCAATGATGCCGAGGGCCTGTTTCTGTTCCAAATGCCCTGGAACCATCGTTAGACTGCCGTCATAAACCATCTGAACTACCTGGACATATAAAAATAACCTGCAAGTAAACTGTCCAGTGGCTGGTCAGTGGATCTTTCAGCAGGATAATGTCCAAGACAAGAGTCCTCCTGATCAACACCAAAATGCTTTAGCAGGCACAAAAAACACACGGAATGGTCAAAGATCCCTCGCTCTGTATGCCCGATTCCTGTAAAACGAACCACACGGAGACACTATTGTGCTTTGTCAGCACAAAATGTGGTCGAATTCAGTGTCGAAAGATGCTGTGCTGTATAATGTGGCATTGGGATGTTAGAGGATCGATTTTTCTATATTTCCATACATCTGTGTGAGATTATTTACTGCAACAACACCAGCCCCATTCACCCAAACGCACTCATTGACACTCACACGCTCCTACACCCATACGCAGGTCAGGAAGCAACTTGCTGCGGACGCACATGTCAGTGTGTCCTGCTTTTGCACTTACCGGGCTCTGTAGTATCTGTGTGACACGTTTCTTCTGCTCCAGAACGTTAAAGTCCTGCCGGAGGTCCGGCGACATGTTTCTGGCTCTGATGTACTCCGGATCGTTGACGTTGACCCGGTCGAAATAGCGCTCCTTGGTCCCCCCGCCGGGTGTCGGGGGAGTGGTCACCACCTCCTGATGGCTGTTCGCACTCATGTCTGCGTCACCTTGCCGCTTTGCTCTGTGGCTGCTGCTTTGACCCCCTTACCTGAAAACCAAAGGGGTGGACACGTTACAATAGGTTTACATTTAGCTCATAAATAACTCTCTGTTGGGGGCCTGTGCTCCCATAGCGAAGGAGTAATGGTGAAAACAACAGAACTACGGCAATGCTGGATGCAAACCCAGCAGTTGTCATAGTGCAAAGCAGATTTGCTTGCATTGAGTAAATGCAAATAAATAAATAAATAAATGTGTATTTTTATTTATATGCTTTTTATCTTTAGGCTACTGCAGATGCAAAGGCTTCACACCTACAGGCATATAAGAGACACCTAACTTCTACAGTGCATTGCACAAGTGAAATTCAATGTACACTACAAAAAAGAGCTATTCGAATTGCTCATAAAGTAAATTATTTACATCCCACTAATTTATTGTTTCTAAATTCTTCCAATTTAAAATTGTTTGATCTTGTAAATTTAAGGACTGCGCAAATAATGTTTAGAGCGTCAACTGGCTCTCTTTCAGATAATGTCTTAAAACTTTTTCAGGAGCGGGAGGCACTTAGCACTTATAATCTTAGAGGCGAAAATCAATTATACCAACCAAAAGTAAGAACTACATTGAAATCAATGTGCATCTCAAGTCGTGGTGTCGCCCTCTGGAATAGTTTATCGGAGGAACAAAAGTGTTGTGAAAACATAAATCTTTTTAAAAAAATATTTAAGCGGGATGTCCTGAGAAAATACCTGGAAGAGAGTGAGTGATGTTCTATGAGGGTGGTGTGGTGTAGGGAAGGAGATAGTTGGGCCAGTGTGTTGTCTTGTATGCATGAGTGTGGATGTGTCGTTTGTCTTTGTCTTGTCGTTTGCAGGTCTTGGGAGTGTCCCTGGGATGAGCGGGAGGGGATTGGACATGTATAAGCTTTTGCTTCTTCCATCCCCCTTTCAAGCCATGCATCTGTATTGTTTATCAGTATATGTATTGTAAAATGTGTGCAGGTTTGAAATAAACTTTTGAATTGAATTGAATTGAATTGAAATGTACTGTATTGTGGTTTAATTTTATTTGTTCTCTAAATTCTTTGCAATAGAAATCTGAAAAGTGTGACATGCATTTATATTCAGCGCCCTGAGGCCATACTTTGTAGAATCACCTTTTAGGTATGTCTCTACCACATTTCCACATCAGGAGACTGAAATTCGCCATTGCAGAGTATTTTCTCTGGACGTTCTTCCATAAAGACCAGATAATACTTTTGGTGTCGACAGATTCTCCCTCCTGAGCTGCAGATCTCTGCAGTTCCTCCAGAGATACTATACGACTATAGACTGATTAACACTCAGTTTAGGTGTCATTGCTGGTTTGCAGTTGTGCCACATTCTTTCCATTTTCACATGAAGTCCTCAGTGAGATGTTCCAAGACAGAGACGCTGCTCTAAACGTCTCTCTGATCTGTCTGCTGATTTTGTTGGTCTTCACGATGCCGTTTTTCCTCTAATGTCTTCTAACAAACATCTGAAGCCCTCACAGAACGGCTTTATATATACTGAGATTAAACGACACACAAGTGGGGTCTTTTTACTAATCCGGTGACATTTGAATGCAATCGGTGGCGCTGGATTTTATTTAAGGGCGTTAGACTGAAGAGGGGGGAGAACATAAATTCCTGCCACACTTTGGATTTTTTTTTATTTGTAAAAGAATTAAAAAAGACACGTATCCATCTATTTGCACAATTCAGTAATCACTACTTTGTGTTTATCTGACATAAAATTGCTTGAGGTTGTGAGATGACAAAATACGGCAACGTTCGAAGGAATGAATTAATCAAATTTCTAGGAATCATAAAGCAACACTTTGAAAAAGTGTTTAAAAGATGAAATCCAAAAAAACATTTTTTTTCTTTCCCAAATTAATCAAACGTTGACCCCCAAATATAACCACAGATGCTACAAATCTCACATCACATCTACAGTTGTGTAAATGAAAAGTTTCCCTCTGCTTCAGCCCATCCCTGCCCGGAGTAATGGAAACCGCTGAGCCTGGGACAATCAGATCTAACAGCAAACAGCATAATGACTTGTCTGTCATCGGCAGACGAGACAAACAGAATCACGCCGTGGGCTCGTCAAACAGGAAGGGGACGGGGCCTTGTATCGGTCCTCAGAGAGGTACTTATCATCGTGTCGGTGGCGTGCCCTAACAGGAGAGGTTTTTGTTCCGCACACGGACAAGTCACCGGTCCGCGCGGGTCGTCGTGACAAAGAGCACAGAGAGGACGTGCAGGCCTTGACCGCTTTGGTTTACTCCCATTGGTCATTCTCAGGTCAGCTGGCATGACAACAATCATTTTGCAGGATGCACGGGTTGCTGCAAGGTAGGGCAACAGATGCAAAAAAAAAAAAAAAGGCTTTGTGGCTTTGCCAAAGGAAAATAACAAAGGGAATCAAACTCTAACACACACACACACACACACAGGACCTCATAAACAAGCTCAATTCTAAAAGGTTAAAACAAGATCTTCCAGAAGCCTTTACAACAACCACAGCTGCTGGTAACAATCACGGGGCGTATTAGGAAGAGGCGGAGCTGCCGAGAAGCCCGCCGGATGGATTGATGGCTTGCAGAAAAACGGGAGTAAGAGAGCGGGAAAGAAGAAGCAAAAGAGATCCGACTGATTTCGGTCTTCAAAAGGCCAGGGTCGGTCGCAATCTAGCCCATTACCCTTCCGCGAGTGACTTCTTCATCCCTTTAAAGCCGCACTGCTGTCACCCACAGTAGGCGGGAAGAAGGTAAAGGGGGGGGGTTATTTGGTTTGACAGATGCCACTAAGCAGCTCATTCCGGTCAAATGCCACTTATAGGGATGGCCGAGATTAGCCGAGCGACACGTAGCTCAGCCATTGGAGCAGAGGCATCGCCCTCAGACATAACAAAGGCAAAACAAACCCTCCCACGTGGAGGCATGTGTACAATGGCATGCAATGTTTTCACAAGACTTGCAGGACTATTAACAGCGAGTGATAATATTCAACACATTTATGATCAAATATTTGATCATGGTTAACGTCAAAACTACATTAATCTTCTTTTTTTTAAAGCATTTAAGATGAAAACTCCCATTCTAAAACAACCTGCAAAAGTATTCACGCCCATTGAACTCTGCAGAATCTGTTAACCGGACAATGATTAGTGGTGGACCCCACATATATGGCCTAAGTGAACAAGACTAAATAAAAGTCATAGGTGAAAAACAAGGCATAAGAAGTCCAGTTTAAAGTCTGCCACAAGCCATATATGGGAATTAGCAAACATGTGGAATAAGACGAGACCAAAACCAAACTTTTTTTTTTTTTTAAATGAGACATAGTGGTAGTATCATGATGTGGGGATGTTTTTCTTTAGCATGGACAGGGAAGCTGGTCAGAGTTGATGAGAACATAAGAGGCAATGCTGCCAGTGAACCTGTTAGAGACTGCAAAAAGCCATGCAAAGGTTCACCTTTCAGTAGGATGACAAACCTAAACACACAGCCAGAGACACTAGTTTAGATCAAAGCATCTTAAATTGTTGAAAAAGCCTAATCAATTCCCAAAACTAAATTGCTACTAAGCAGTAAACAAGAATTTTCAAGTCTTATTTACAGGCACTCTCCATCCAGTCTGAGAAAGCTTTAACTACTCTGCAAAAAAAAATAAAAAATAATGGCAAAAAGTTTAGCGTTTATGTCTGCAAAACCCTTTAATCGTCTTTTATGGTACATCTCTACCAAAACCTGAAGAGAAATAACACGAAAGACCAACAGATAAGTAAATAAAGTTTTTTTTGTTAACAAAACTATCACAAAGTGGTGTGCAGATAAACATTACACAATAAGTCTGCTCCGTGGAACTAGTGTGGAAAAATATTTAAAACCATGACTCGTCCTCTACCGCTCGCTCCAATGCACAGGTCTGTCCAAATGTGGACAATTTCAACAGGGGCCTAAACTTTTACTGGCCAAAAAAAACAAACAAACAGCCCAGACCCTTTAAGTGTAGTTGTGGCAACAAGTAATACACACTCACATAGGAAATAAATGGAAAAATATCTGCTCTCACCTAACTCATGGGTATAGGATCTGCACACACAAGCGGGGGACGCCTGGAGACACAACTGGATAAACAACCGGTCTCTCCTACATGTTTAGAACGCCTAAAGATTACCTAGGAACACAGGAAACATCACACTTTTTACCTTATTCTCCATCTAAGACAGTGATTTATTCCACAGAAACAAAATAAAGTCACCCCCCCTCCACCAGAAATCCTCCTGTAATTGAAGGCAGCTGGGGAGTATTGAGTTATGTAACCTGATACAGAATTCATTCTCCTGCCTGCAATGCTCTGCTTACAAGGAGTCGCGTGACCTGCACGCAACACACCAAAATCCCAAACCAAAGCAAAAGAAAAAAAGAATCAATAATTAAACCAAACTGGTTAATGTTATAAAACCATAGCGATAAACTAAAGGTGATTTAGGGGAGCGAATCTTGTGCACTTTATCCCGTTACTGTGCAGTGTGTGCTCTGCATGAGTTATTTTATGATAAATCCCAGCCAAAAACAAAACGAAACAAAAAAATATATATCTTAAAGTTAAGACTAGAGTACGAAAAAAAAAAAAAAAAGTCTGACTGGCAGGAGAAGCTCAGGCTGGAAATTTGCTGCGTGCGTGGGATTGAGCGTGGCTGAATGCAACAGCTGGACCTTCACCCCAACATAAAGTCACACCCCAACTCACACTCAACTCCCTCCTAAACGCACACAACACACACACACACACCACACAAACGGTCCACCCTCCCAACGTACTGGTCATAGCTGACTGCCTGGCCAAATCCAGAAATATCGAACGCTTCGGCGCTGAAGTGGAACGTTCTTTGCTGTATTCTGGTTTTGTTTGTGTTTCCCAGCCCTCCGCCGCAGGTGTTAGCTTCTTTAAACAAAGCACACGGGAGTCACGGAGCAAAGAAAGCTCTATGTCTCCATCGAAGAACCTACTGGAATCTACAGATACGGCCGGCCATTGATATCGGAGGACAGCGCTGGATGGGAATTGATCTGAACTCCACAGACGAGGCAGGCCGTGTGCGCTGAAGGGCGCTGGAGAGCAACTGGAGCCCCGGGCAAGGTTACCGCCACCTCTCACCCTGCGACCCTCCGTGACCCTTTCTGCAAGGCTCTCACGCGTGTTCAGCTCAGCAGACACGACCAGACCATCGTACATTTCTCTGTGAATATGTACGCAAAAAAAAGATCAACTAAACAAATGACTCTCAACCACAGAAAGATTAAACTAAAGCGCGCCGGTAATTTACATTAATTGGCTCTCAACCAATTGGGTTCTTTGTGATTTACCGATTAAAAACAAAAACAACAGCTAAAAGTCCTCTTTATTCACGACTGATTATTCCATCATTGAAGTAACATAATCTCTTATCGGAAAAAACAACACAGAAATGAGCAATCATTAAGCTTCACGGTATGTTTTATTCGGTTGATTGATTATTTGAAAGCACTGTTTAGTAGAGATGAACTAATAAATCTGGTGGCTGGAACTGGCCGGTTCTCAGCTCGGTCCGGCCTAAGGGTGACCTGCTAGCATGAAGCAAAAGAAATCACACGTGTAAACACTACAGTACCGGTCGTGTTAATGAAAACACTCTTCAGCTTGAGCGAAACAGAGCCGAAGTTGTCAATAATGAGTAGACAGGTGCTTAAAAAGAAGATAGGTGAAACTGTTTTTTTTCTATAACAAGCTGAAAAACGTTCGAGGCTCATTCGGGCCGGAAGGCTGTGAAAGTGGGAGAGAGAGCGAGACTTTTAGCAGATAATAGGAAGGCGGGCGGGGTACAACTTCTGAAACATTCTGAATTAGGAAATGTTAAAAACGTTTTGGAAATCTCAGAGCTAAGGTAAGGTCTTCAAACACAACCACAGCAAGGAGGCTAGAAAAAAA